>NW_019416454.1:32238-96189 GCF_000390285.2 Anoplophora glabripennis
TTTGGGTGACGGGAGGCAAAGTCTATTCGAGTGCACGTTCGGACGCGCGGCCGGTGACAGATTTCTCCTGGAAGCGGTGTTATGCACAGCCAACTCCCTGGGTCTATCCGTCGGTACGGCTGGCACTTAACGTCTTCCGCTGGCGATGTTATGCACAGTCAACCAGCAGTTTCAGTCAAGGTACCCAGCAACGTTCGTCAAAACGAGGGCGATGTTATGCACAGTCAACCCGCCGCCAGACAACGCCGCTGCCGCACCACGTACTGTATACGACAGATGTCTCCTGAAAGCGGTGTTATGCACAGCCAACTTCCTGGGTCTATCCGTCACGGTTTGGCCAGCACCTAACGTCTTCCACTGGCGATGTTATGCACAGTCAACCAGCGGTTTCAGTTAATGTGCCCTAGCTACGTTCCTCAAAACGAAGGCGATGTTATGCACAGTCAACCTCCGCCTGATAACGCCGCCGCCGCACCGGACAGCACTTAGTTCAAAATAGAGTTCAAAACTCGGCAGGACTTATACCAATATCAGGACAAGTAAAGATCAGGAAATACAATTTGCTTACTTATTCCGGGTCGCTGCTCCTGGTGGCTAACTCCTTCGGTTCGGATGGCGGTCTCTGGGTCGGTGTCAGGTCCTCGGGGTGGTCCTCAGGGCTGGAGCTGGAGCTCTTCGAGTTCAGGATCTGAACTGCCTGTTTTCGTCCAGGCACGGTTGTTTTATTGCCACAATCCCCCCTTAACTGACCAGGAGTCTTGGTGGGATTATGCGCGCGGCACTCATCAGAGTGGGGCGAACGGACGGTTCAGCTCGACTCGCGGACAGTAATTGCTCTTGCCAATTAAGTTAATTAAAGAAAATAAATGGCGAAACTCTTACACAAAATTTAACATCAATACCGGTTCATTACAGTACTTTTCCCTTTCTATCTGTATACTGCTCACCTCTTACATTTTGTTTCCATTCTGAAGTATTTCTGGGTCCTTTCTTAACTTTTTTGTTAATTGAATTGTTCTTATCTTCTTCTTTTGGAATTTCAATTAGTGTGCCTCTGTTCTCTTCTACTAATATATTAGTACTATCTACGTCATTAGTTTAATTAAGAATTATTATAGGTAGATTTTCTATGTCGAAATATCTAGGACTCTTTGCTATTTTATCTCTCCCAATAATCATCGGTGATATTTCTAAGTTTGCAGTAAATTCATTCTAGCCATTAAAAATTTCATTCGTTATGTCGTTCATTATCCTAAAAAAAATAGTAGTGTTCACTAAAAGGGGATTTAACATTTTCAGTCGATACAGATATTGAATTATCTCCCCGAGTTATCAATTTCTTTTTTTAATTTGTACAGGGCGTAAATAAATTAAAACAACATTAAAATGAAAAGTTAGGTTATAAATACAAAATATCAGATTTTGCCTGAAATAGTTCAACTAATATCATCATATACTTACATTTGCACATATTTTGCCAATAAAGAAGGCTCTGAGAAAGCATTACTATCCTCCAAATCCATTCAATTCAATCCACACACAGTTTCTAAGGCTGATAACGTCTGGATAATGACTGTACGATAATTACACGGCTAACCCCACACCTGAGATTGTTAGGTTGGCCTGACTTACTAATTTATTTTATTAATTTTAAACAAAACACAGCTACTACTAAAACACTTTTATTCTTCGACATCGGTCACTGTTACCAACTACAAACTACATCCGCTATCTGAAAATTTTATTGTACCGTTCATTAAACTTAGTTTTATGTTTCGTAAACGCTGATTATTTTACCGGTCCTTTTCGAATGATTAGATTTTCTAATCTCACTTTTTAGTTATTTTTTACGTTTTGCGCATAGAAGTTCTGAGTTATAACAATAAAAAACAATAAACTTCTATGGTTTTGCGGCATTTGTGCGTCTCAAATCTTCAAGGACTTTTAGTTTATTTAATAATTTTTCAGGAAAATGGATTTCGTGGAGGTCGACGATATGTTTTAGAGGAACATATTCTTGATGCAGACTGGATTTCCTCGAAAAATATATGGGGAAAAATCATTTTGAAGAATTAGATAATTTGACATTTTTCAGACGTTTTCGCTTAACAAAGGACACAGTATTAAATTTACTGCCATTGATAGAGGCAAAGTTGGATTATATAACAATAATTTGTAAGTAACCATTAAAAAAAGCCTATGAATTTTGCAAATCTCTATTATATTTACTTAACTACAGTTTTAAATGAATTTTTACTAGGGTAAAATACCCAATTATGGGCATTTTAGCACAAACTTTTCAGTAATAGGACCATAATATTTTATATTTTCATTTAGGTATTGCTACATATTAGTTTAATAAATAATCCTCATTTTTTATCGATTTCTATTTAGATAAATATAAATTAGAATTTAAAATATAAAAAATTTAAACTCAAAAAGCATAATTTCTCAGGAAATGCATTTTAAAATTTTTATTCGCGTTTTTAGTAACTCGCATGTTAATAAACAGAATTTTATCCTAAATTTTAGAATAATAAGTAACTAGTTTCTTTTAATGATAGAAACCTATTATAAAAATTAATTTTGAATTTAGAAGCTCTTTTTAGGTCTTAGATTCACTTGTGTCACTATTGTTCATAAACAATTAAGTAAAGTTGTAATTAAAATAAACACACAAGACAGTTTTTATTTTTATAAAAAAAAACAAGTAAAACATTAGGATCTTTAAGAATAATACAAAGACAAAAGACAAAAATAAATATTGTACGGTAAGAAAACAATATGGCATTACCTGTGTGGAAAAACTTATTAACTAAAGATTATTGAAATAGACTTTGTAACATTTAGGAACCGCAGTGCTTTTGTTAGCTTTTTCAGCAAACAAAGAAAGGAAACTCTTCTTTTTATTTTCACTTATTCCTAGTTTACGTTTATATGCTTTTAATAACATGATAGACGAATCTGATTTTCTTCCCCTTATATTTTTAAATTTATCTATCTTAACTTCATCAAAATTTTCTTGATCAAAAGAGTTTTTGAAAAACACTTTGTTGGGGCTTCCTTTTTTACTTACCTCGGAGATTTTCAATTACTGGGGAACACCACCTAAGCCTACTGATTGAGTCAAACTTTTCAGGTCGTAAAAATCTTCAAATGTCATTTCTTGTACATTGTAGGGATTTCCAGCCTTTTTGGCGGTTCTAATGAGAGTTACGTACTGTTCAGGTACCTACGTAGACTGGTCCAGATCTTAGAGGTCTTTTAACATTTCTTTCGATGAGACAATGGACATTGTCCCCTTCATTTTGGGTATGCCCAACAATTAAGTATTTGTGGGTAATGCTTTGAATGTTTTTGAGTTTTTACCGCATAAATATACATTGCAAGCAAAAATCGGTTCTTTTGTTGTCCTGTGCAGTTGTAAAACAGAGTAAAAAATTATATTTTTAGGCTCATCCAAAGTGTGGTCTAAATTTTCCAAATATGCTAAAACGCAAGAATCTCATTCGCTCCTCTGTTTCCCTGGGCCTCATTCCACACATAGCACACAACTACATTACTTTTAATGTTGTAAACACTGAAATTAGACACATTGAGCTTAGAGGCAAGCTTAGACCTTTTGGGCAAGGTAACGCCGCTTGAAGGTCGTATACCGCAACAAAATCTTCTGATCCCTTATGAGAGTGTTTTTCCAAACGTGAGAGGTCCTTCTGCTGCAAATAATAATAATATTTATTTACGGATCAAATAGTATAATAAGGTTCTTTCTGTAAAGTTAAAATAAATAATTACAGTAAATAAATATGCAACTCCCAAGAAGGTATAACCTTGTGCTGGGACCAATAATTGGTATAATGATACATAATCTTTAGGAGAAATAAACGTTCCTTAATTTCTTCCAAAACGTTGTGATCATTTGGAACAGAAAAACGGTTCATTGGATGAAATTGTCACTTTACAGGGTTACTGTGGGTACGTTGAGCTGTAAAAATTTCTTTCTCCATTAGTATTTTCATCAATTTTTTTAAATTAACGGTAATTTTGTAAAAAAAAGTAAAAAGTATAGTCTTCTTCTTTCTCTTTTCAAATTAATGTCAGGGATGAAAAAAATACATTTTTTTCTTCAAAAAACATAAAATTTACTTGTAGAATTTTTATTCAAGTTTTCAAAACCGCCCCTAAATTTACTGTACGGTCATTAGTTACTGAGGCATTAATGACCAAAGACAAAAGTATCTTTTTTTGTTCAAAGCCGTACATCTTAACAAAAAATTGACGTGTAGAGACAAAAAAACACAAACTAAAACTGAATAATCAAGCTAACTGATGCATCAGTCAAAGTGAAAAAGCCCTTGGAACCTTAAAAATAATAAAAAAATTGACAAATCTTTTTCTCGCGCTATGGGCTCAAAAAATTGTTTGTCAAAAAATCATGAAATTAGAGACTTTAAGTTTCAAACTGGTTTGTTTTTATCTCGATACGATCATTTTTCACTGAGGTGCATATTGCCAAAAATCACAAAAAATTGCTTAATTTTTGTTCCCTTAGTTTTTTCCAGTAGTGTATTATGATTATTATTTATTAAGATCTGTAAGTTTTTCTGAATCCAAAATATAAGTATGTTATATGTTTACTTCAGCAATTCTCATTCTCTCAAAGAACTATACAACTTTTATAAGGAACTTTTTTAAAATAAAAATGAAAGAAATACTATGGTGATCATTTTCCGTGAGAAACCCTATACATACACTTGATCTTGATATTATTTTATAAATTATAGCTCTTACCCAGATCACATAAGAATCTTTTATGATAACATTGAAAATATTTAATGCAGTTTTCGATTGTCTAAGATTTGCTGCAAACACTTAAAAGATTCTATACAAAATATTTAACAGTCGAATTATGGAATTTGATGCGAATTTGTATCTGTTCTGAACGACATATAATGTTGAAAACAGAACAAAACTAAAGATTGGTCAATATAATGGAAGGGAATGTGAAATTTTACATAAAAGGTAAAATTGTTCCAACACCAGCGCATGCGCCATTTTTCGCAATAATTTAAAATGGCTAGTTTCAATGCCGCTGGTATCTTCTTCATAAATAATGGATGGCCAGTCTTTTTTTAACAACCCATACGAATTACTNATTTAAAAAAATCAAGTTTAAACATTTTAAAAATGTATAAAATATCGATATTAGCTAATATAGGAGTCTTTGTCTAACATTTGCCTATAACTCTGTCTAATTATTTTGTTCCAAGTGTTAGTAGTTGAAAGTTAATACAACTTCTTCGAGATCATGTTTTTCCCAAAATTCGAAGAATTTTCTACATAACTTGGCAACCCCGCAAAAAAATAATAAATTGTTTATATTGCCATATATAGAATTTTCTCGGAAATCCATATGTGTAAAAATATACAGGATGTTCTATTAAAAAATGTATGTAAAATGTAATTATTTTACTTTCTCACACTAATGGCCCACCCAGAGTGTAAATTTTTACCTCAGTTTCAAATGGAAATATGTAATGTGGAGAAAATAACAGTACCTGTAAAAATGTATCACTGTGTAAAAAAAATATTTAATGAAATACGAAAATATCATAACGTAACAGACACCTTGTATATTTAATTTCGTTAAACTGAGACCCCCAACTCGCAGCATCTTCAGGGACCGGGCTATTCCCAGATTAATTTCCACGCTTTCCCCATTCTCGCTTTTCGCAGGCGTCCGCAACGAGCATAGTCCAGGAAGACTCAGCCTTAAAAAAAATACACCCGGCCTGCTTAAGGACACTTTGTATGTACGGGCGGACGCGGAACCGCGACGGGGCGATTAATCATTGCCGTTTTAATCTTCTTTTGGCGATCTTCTGCAGGCGAAACGTGATTAGAGACGGCGCAGGCGAATTTCTGCACGTCCGGAGGTCGCGTCACTTTGCGGGATCGAAAATAGGCGAAACTGTATTCGATACCGGCGGATTGTTGTAGCTGGATGACGCATCTTCTTTGTTGTGGTGATACACCACGCCATCGCCTGCTCGGAATATCATATATGGAGTGTGTCCTACAAGAACGTGATGAGAAACGGCGATTGTTTTGTTTGATAGTCCGGAAAAATACGTTCAAGAACAATCAAAAACGGTTTACGGGGTGGGACAAATCCGCTTCTGGTCACGTAATTGCTGGGGGTAGGAAAAAATTTGTTTTGACAAATTCAGTGCCGAATCAAAAATTTATTGTACAGGGTGTTCCAAAATATCATGTACAGGGTGGTTGATTTTCGATAGTTTTATAGGGTACAGCCAAAACGGTGATAGATACAAAAAATCTGATATCGATGTCCCGGCCTCTTTTTTTGAGTTTACTTCGCTGGTCCCAAAAGATCTTGGCTAACTTGATTAGTTTTAGATATACAGGGTTTTTTTTTGAAAAATGACCCATTTACATTAACATCTCTATCTCCATTGTCATTCAATTTAGAAGAAAAAAGTGTGGACATTATTTGTTCTATTTTTTATTAGGAAGCCAGTGGCGTACTCAGATTTTTACAAATCGCACAGTTTTTCCGATATTACGTAAACATAGGTTTTTTTAAATAGAACACCCTGTATTTGGCCATTCCGTTGAATAGCATTTTTTTACCTTTTCGGCCATATATAATAATAAATACTTTTTATTTGCCTAAATGAAGAAAAATATAAAAAATGTATAGATATTTTTTCAGTTGCCCATGAGATTTATTTAGTATTGGTCTCTTCGTTTTCTATTATTATTTTTATATTAAGCACCTAATGTAGAAAAAATAAATTAGATTATCCATTTATCTTTACTTAATAGGTTTAATTATAGGTACACTTATAACTATTATCTAAACATAAACTAAACAAAAATAACAACTATAAAATGAGAGAAACAACAATAAAACAAAAATGACATAACAAAGTCACAGCAAGTGCTCGAATTGTCGGCCATTTTCGTTGATACATAACTGACAACGTTTGGCAATGGAACGGGTCGCATTGTAAATGTGAATATTTGACACCCGCTGAATATAGTTTTCAAAATNCCACGTTTTTTTTTATGCGCATAGAAAAATTTTCATTTCTAGTGATATTTGAAAGCCAAAAAGCCAAAAATCTCCGTGGATATACGATTCACCCAAACCAAAACAGATACCGCCTGGTCTAATAGTACTTGTTAATATTTAAAATGTAAAACAAAATTCTTACTCATTCATGTGCCATTCATCAAAAATGTGTCGTTATTCGATGTAGCTTCCTACGGATTAAATAGGTATTAAAACCTAGGTTAATGTCCGCACTGTATCTTCCCTTAAAATTAATGATATTATGAGTGAATCACCCTGTATATTCTATTTTTTCATTTTTACAAAGTAATCAAAAATTATTACAAACTTTTTATTTGAAATTTGAAATAATTCCTAAACCCATACTATACAGGGCCATTAGGGTGAGAAAGTAAAATAACTCCCTTGTTATTCGTAATACAGAAAAAAAGTTTATATAAAAGTTGCACAGAATCAAAAAACCTAAAGTATAAAATAATTTGAAACACACAGGGCGATGAGTAAAAACGGGACACGCCAAATATTACATTTTGTAAATGGAATACCCTGTATATTTTTAAATATATAGATTTCTGAGAAAATTCTATATATGGCAATGTAAACAGTTTAACATTTGCGGGGTTGCCAAGTTATGTAGAAAATTCTTCGAATTTTGGAAAAAACATGACCTCGAAGAAGTTGTATTAACTTTCAACTACTAACACTTGGAGCAAAAATATTTGACAGAGTTATAGGCANATTTCTCTGCTGGATATATTGGGATTTGCGACAACAAAAGCTAAAGTATTGATTTCAACATTTTCTCTATTCTGTATATAATAAGATTCAGCTCTCAGTTTCTGAAAAGAACCAAACTCACGCAATAAGTTATCATAGGCAGCTAAAAATTCTCTTTTCTGGCTGATGACGCTCTGGGTATCTCTCCAAATATAAGTTTAAAGCTGTGTCACTATTTTTTTCACTTTCAATGTAACACCAACATTTGAACTTTGTAAAGATTTTCGTACACCATTTTTATAGCTTTCAAAATTAAAACCAAGTAATAGACGTTTAACTGATTGAATATCAGTCAAAAATAAACTAACTGTCAATATTGAACAACAAAAGACGAATAAATAAATAACATGGCCAACTGAAAAAATATCTATACATTTTTGCATTTTTCTTCATTTAGGCAAATAAAAAGTATCTATTATTATATATGACTGAAAAGGTAAAAAAAAATGCTATTCAACGGGAAGGCCAAATACAGGGTGTTCTATTAGCTGTTAGCCAAGACCTTTTGGTACCAGGGAAGTAAACTCAAAAAAAGAGGACGGGACATCGATATCAGATTTTTTGTATCTATGACCGTTTTGGCTGTACCCTATAAAACTATCGAAAATCAACCACCCTGTACATGAGGGAGGAGGTAATTCTTTGGCTTATTTCATGACTAAAAATTCATATGAACATAGGTCGACAAACGCTTCGTTACCGATCTACAGGGTGTTGAAATTTTAAGATTTTTTAAAATTTTTTCTCCATAGCTCCCACAGTTTTTGACATATTTATCCCAAATTTGGATATAGGTTACGCTGTAGGGTTTACATCATTGGCATGCCAAATAGTCGTGATATTTTACAGAGTGATATTTTTTCGGGTGTCATGCCCCCTTTTTTTCCCTGAACTTTTGTGCGGTGCGCCGCTGGTAGATTCTAAACTCAAAATTGAATTTTATGTTTTGTTGAGAAACGTTTTGGTCTGGAAATTCTTAAAATGGTCCAGTAGGCTCTGACTTAATTTAGATAATCTCTATTAATTAATTAATTCTATTAATTTTAAGTTTATTCGCCAGTACCTGTTAAAATCTGAGATGACCCTGTTTTTGTAGCAATAGTTTATTAAAATACAAAAAATCTAAATAATAACCATAACAAGGAAACTATGTTACAATAATTGTCGAAAATGACGCTTACGAATATTTGAGAATATGCGTTAATCAGGTATCATTCTATTGGGATAGTGCTCCATGTATAGATAGAAGTATCTCAAAAACTGTGGGAGCTATGGAGAAAAAACTAAAAAAATCTTAAAATTTCAGCACCCTGTAGATCGGTAACGAAGCGTTTGCGAAACTATGTTTATATGAATTTTTAGTCATGAAATAAGCCAAAGAATTACTCCTTTCCTTATGTACATGATATTTAGAAACACCCTGTATACAGGGTGTCCGAGAAAATGTGGGAAATGTCTCGGATGCAGATAGAACATGAAAAAATAAGATGACAAGTTCCTATAAAAATTTTTTGCACAGGCCCTCCCTACCGAAATATGATTGTGTCCCTGAAGGATTCCGCTGGAAATCGTTTTTTCTTGAATAAATTTTAAAGTATTTAATATAATTTAATAAATTTAATTTTATGTGATGGACCTAGTAAGGACCTCTTAATTATATTCTTGAAACATATTTAGCTTTTTTAGTTTACCAGGGGCGGGCTAAGATATTCAACTTAATGTCTTAATCGTACACACCCTGTACGATTAAGACTTTAAAACAATAAATCTGGGTAGCTTCAACCTTACACTAAAAAAAGGTACTCTTGTTTATTGTCGATAAAATGGACCGTTTACGAGAAAAAAAATAATAAACGAATTCATGTTTTATTTTTAATGAAAGGGCCATGATTTCTATTTTTTCCGTGGTAAACTAAAAAAGTTAAATACGTTTCAAAGACACTATTTTAAGAGGTCCTTACTAGTGTCTATCACATAACATTTTTATTAAATTATATTAAGTGCGTTGAATTTAATTTTCATAAAGATCTAGACACAAAATACATCGCTGGTAGAATTTTCAAACATTTTCTTAACACAGCATGAGATAAATAGAGTTTTTGTATGAAAAATACTAAACTGTACATCATTTCAGTGAAGAATATATTGGTATTTCTGAAGTAAATCTAACAAAACAATTTTAGTGACGGTAGTATATACAAGGTGATTCAGTCATAATGCCATTTATTTTAACCACGTATTCGGTGTTTTTTTAGCTGTACTGTCATTTTAAATAGATACCATACTACTCTTTGAAAAGTAAAAAAGTAATAAGTCACACCATAAGATATATGTATTATAAACTGAATAATTAATTGAAAATAATACTTAAAACTGATATTCAATTGTAAGACATAGTGAAAACGTTAACAATATTAAAAATACTAAATTAAAAAAATACTAACTATTATTCGAAAACAATTATTATCCTTATACATTTGTTTTTATTAACAAATGAATTATACCTACTTGTTAATATTTAAAATGAAAAAGATATCTGTGTCATGTGTCTAACTAAAAAACTCGGTTGATTCGTTGTCGTTCACAAGAAATTAAACAGGCGTTAAAAGCTAGGTTTATGACCGAATAGTATGGTAAGTCAAGATTCACGATAAACCTTTGTGGGTAAGCGGTCAGGAGCGGTCCTTAAGGGGTTTAAATAATGATTTGGACATTTTTTTTCAGTGTAAATATGCATTTTAAAATTTTTTTATCGCGTATTCGTATTCTACTCATTTTCCCCTATCTTTCCTTAAAATTAATGATTACTTAATCACCCTATACAAAACTTTGAAAATTTCAATGTCGGAAAAGAATTTGGAAATGTAGATGTAACATTTCTTAAAAAGTAGTTATTGGGACAGTATTTATGTAAGAAAATTATTGTAAAAGCACTAGTTCGTAAGATGTGAAAGTGAGAGTAAAGTTAAATTGGAATTTAAAAAATCGGAATGTACAAAGTTGTATAACAGAAAGAAGCTCTAAAAATAAGCAAGCTAAAACTGTTATTATATGAAGAACAATATTTGCACCTAGATTTTATTTAGTCACAACGCTGTTGATAATTAAAAATTTCCTATTGATAACAGTTTCTCTAAAGTTATAAAATAGTTTATTCCTATTTTCTATCTTTTCCTGTTTTCTTTCGTAGTTCAGGCAACAGGTTTTAAATATTTCTTTTTCTGCGGCACTTTTAAAGTACCGCAAATTCTCTTGTAAATCTCGCCGCACATGATGTTAACTGCAACCCTTGTAATCTGTAAACGTCCACTATAATGTAACACCGCGCGAGTAATTTGAAACCCAACCCTTAGCACCGCAATTTATGCGTTGCGTTGTTACAAATTAAGCCCTCGGGTTGTACCCGTCGACCTAATCAAATTTGAATATGTAAAACTGTTAAGCGAAGCCCCAAAACGATACTTTTGTATCTAACAATATGTTTTATAATGCCGAGCTTGGAAAAGTCTCATAAATATTCATTAGTACAGTCGATTAACCCCTTCCTATGAGCCTTGGAAAACTTAGTTTTCGCTTATAGCTCACTTAAACATCGATTGAGTCTTATAAAAATAGCCAAGGTGTAGAAGTTCATCATTTTCCTCGACATTGCCACCGTCGTAACCGTGAAACGTTCGTATCACTTCTATTCGACCTACACAGTTACATGAAAATCAGTCCAATCGGACCACCCCTGCGCCCAGCGGTCATAATCGAACATTTGTTACAATAAGTTTCTACCCTCCTATACACATATATTTTCTTAACATCTAGTGTTGCACTACCGTCTTCTTAAATATAAAAAAAACATATAGGATGTTTAAAATATATAGCGACATGTTTCATTACTAAATTCTTCTAGGATTAAAAACACGAGATTGTTATAATTCTGCAAATAAATATGTAAATTTTAAAATTAAATATTATTAAATTTCTAAACGGAACTTCATTTATCAACTGTTACTACATCAGTAATTTGTTAAATATATATGCTAATTAATAGCAAATAATTACCAAATATATTAATAAGAATCTCATTAAATAAATTAATATATTCTGTTTAAAAAATATTTTGTCGTTACTATAAATCAATCTGTTATGCTAAGATATATGTGTTTATTTTAAATAATACAAGGTCTTCTTTTTTGTACAGAAGCATGAAGCTGTAGATTTTTTGTTACAGGGATCTCAAAAACGGTAAGAGATACGAAATTTTGGAAATCTGTTTTTGTTTCATTTCAGCCTTGTTTGAGGTGATATTGAAAAAAGAAGAACACTTTCTCATGGCCACTTTTTGCCCTCTATCTAACGGCATAATCAATTTTTATATGTAACGTTTCGTCTGTCCAAGACCATCATCAACTTCATTTTTTAAATACGACCCTGGAGATTTTATTTCATTTTTTGCAAGCCTTCATGACCCCCAATACTGTACTGCCTCAGCCCGAACCAGATTCACACGTTTTGTCTCGAAAAATTCATCTTCAGTGTATTCTTCCAAATTTATCTAATTTTTTTATTTAGATTTCTTTGTTTATTGAATTATCGTAAACTGTAAGTGTCGTTAGACCCTGTGAAATCCAAACTAGTTATTTAAACTATTACCATTTACTATTACTATTTGTAAATCCTCAAAGTAACTTTTTAATTCCCCTTCCATTGCTACAATTTTTTTCTTTCCGAAATGTTACGTATATGAATGAGGAAGATATTTTATAACTTCTGTATGTTTATTTCCTTTGTTAGTTATAATTATAAAATTCATTGATTTTTTAATTCCTTATTTTACACTCATTGCACACAACACGATTCCGATGTAATTTTATTTAGTAAATTGAGCGTATAATTTAAACTATTACTTATGCAATTTTGGCCAGTGGCGTAACATCTTTTATTAGTACGACGCTGGACCCGGATATGCTAATAGAAACTCATACTTTTTTACCTCTTGCTAAATTTAAGGATAAGTGATTCATTAGCTTCGCAGTTGTGCAAATAAAAATATTTTCTTTAATTTCAACACCCTGTAATTCACAAATAAAGTCACTTAGTCTAAGGTATATTTATTTGGCCCAATTATCATATTTTGGTCTCAAGATTTATCTAATAATTGGACAACATACTCTTTACCTTAGTTGAAGGATAAAAATGCAAACAAAACTATCAATATTGCAAAAAATATAGTTATACATATAAGTAATGAAACGGTAATAAAAAAGGGCAAAATATAAACAATTGGTTATGCTCAAAAAATATATAAAATCAATAATGAATAAAAATTAGAACATGAATATTGTCTTGCGATAAATCTTGATTTGGAAAACAATTGTGCTGAAGTCGACAGTAGTGTAGATTTTCAAAATGTCAGGATATAGCAAAAGGTGGATATTTATTCGCGTCGCCGTTGATGAATACTTCGAATAAAAAACAGTGGGTCAAATAACGAACCCTAAGGAAAGTCCGATGTTCGATGGTAAATGTACCAGATTTTTAACCAGGGTAGAAATTGAACGTGAAGGGAAAGATATAATTTCAACAAGTGTAATAGAGATTTACTAATGCCGAAATAAACTTGCTCGACAGTATACCGTAATCTAATTTACCGAATCCGTTGAAGAAATCTGTGTATGTATATCGACCATTGATCCAAATGAGCAACAAATCGAATAACAAACATTATTTTTCTCATCTCCGTTCTTCTATGATTCATGTTGGTAGGTCTCACTTATACATGACGCGCGCACAGGTTTAAAAGAAAAAAGTGTTTCGTAACAGTCCGTTACTACTTATTGATAGCCACCCAGTTCATTTATTGACNAAAAAACATATTTAAGCATTTCTTGAGTTCTCGAACAACTTTGTTAAATACAATTTTTACGAAAACAAAAATTAAAGGCACTTTGCTTAGAGAAAATTTCACATTTTTTAAAATTTTTTCGGACGGTCTGTATTTTTATTGCATATTTGGTTACTGTCCATGGCTTCCCAAGATAAGCAAAACTTTTTATCATCTTCGAAAAATTAACAATAAAAAAGTTTACAACCTAGTATAAATATAGCATATAAGAACTAGGACTAATTAGTTCTTATTTTTGTGCATGTTTCGGTTTATTATTAGCTCAACTAAGCGGTTCTACTTACGCTCCAGTAGCAGGCGAAAAAAATGTTTCTGAAAATTATATTAACTTGAAAATCAAAATTTCTTCGAAAAATGTTATTAGATAAAAGTTTTTGCTTTTGATGAGTTAAATCCGTGTTACATTTTTGTCACTTATTTCTAGGGCACTCTGTATAGATGCATAGATAGATGTATAGAGATTATTAGATTTTACAGAACCAACTTGTTTTAACGAATTCATAATTTTGATATAGGTATCAGGATTTATTTATTTTTATTACCCGATATTTTTTAATCTGATGTACAGGGTGATCGATTTAACTGGAGAAATGAGTTTTTCTGGGAAACGGCCGAGAAAAATAAATTATTTTAGAAACTATTTCATTTTTGCTTATTTTTACTAGAAGTTAGGGCAGAAATACAGAAATTACCTTTACGATGCTAGGCGTCGCGGCGCTTCAAAATTTTTTTTTCCAGCAACATACATTTTTTAATATGTCACTATAAAGAGCCCTTAATTTTGAATATTTTTCCTATATAACATTTTTTTATGTCCCCATTATTTAAAAAGTTGTTGTCGATTCCCAAATCGTACTTTGTTAGTAAGACACCATCATAAAACTATATAAACCTATTAAACGACACTATAATTTAAAAGCTTTGCTGTAATTCTCCAATGCAACTAAACAGTGAAAAACAATTGCCAAATTTTTTATCTGTTATGATAGTTTTTCGACACATTTCTAATAAATGTAGTAAATTCTATTCGTTGAACTTTATTATTATTTGAATAAATGCAAGCAAGCTAGGCAAAAAACAGTATTTGTTTTCATATGACATATTGTCAATGAGAAGTGTCAGAATTTTGAAGGTTTTAATAAGCATTATAGAGTTTATAGAATTAATGAAGTAGCAGTAATAACATGTTTTCCCATGACGAAAAAGTGGATATGCTATTAATTTTCGGAGAAGCCCAGAAAAATGCATTACGGACAAGAAGAAGAAGATTATACGCACTGAGATATCCCGAAAGAAATCTTCCATATCATCAAATATTTAGCAAATTGGAAAATGTTCTCCGTCAGAATAAGAAATCATTTTTGGTTAACAGGGTGAGACAAAAACAGTAACCGCTGATGAAAATGCGGCAATTATAATAAACTATTTTGAAAATCATCCTGAAGCATAGATTAGAGAGGCTTCGAAAGAGTTAAATTAGACATAATAATGCAATTCGGAGTTTTAAAAATTAACAAATTTCATGATTATAAAATACATAGTGTGCAAGAGTTAAATCCTGAGGATTTTGAACGGCCTAAGAATTTTATTTCTCAATCCTTAGTTGCATTAGATGATTATCCTAATTTGTATAATCACATTTTGTGGACAGACGAAAGTCATTTTATTAGTCATGGCATTCCAAACCGGAAAAATACTCATCATTGGTCGGACGAAAATCCACATAGTATTAGAGAAGTTCAAAGGCAGGGTCACCTTAGGTGTGGAACTGTAGGGCGCCATTTAATAGGTCCATATTTTTATGATGGTGTCTTAACGGGACAAAGGTATTGCAATTTTCTTGCAAATGAAATTCCTATTCTTATAGAAAATGTGCCACTTCAAATTAGAAGACACCTGTGGTTTCAACTGGATGGGGCGCCTTACCATAATGCTGCAGTTGTTCAAAAACTATTTAAATTTGCACTTTGAAAATAAGTGGATAGGTACTACTAATGGCCCTTTACAATTTGCTCCGAGGGCCCCAGATCTAAACCCTCTTGATTTCTTCTTGTGGGGAGCCCTAAAAAATATTGTGTATAAAACTAAAACATACAGTATTGACCATTTGAAGCAGAAAATCACTGCTGCTTGTGCTGAAATACGTGGCAATATTTAAAAAAAATTTACGTGCAGTGAACTAAGGAAACGTTACGAATTGTGTTTAAATAATAATGGTTCTCACATTGAGCACCTATTAAAACATTAAGTATTGTGTTTATTTATTTTTATGTTTATTTATGTCAGTTGGTATTCCTTATCTATTTATGCATTTCAGTTGATATTCTTTATATTGTTGTGGCATCCCTTATATGATAAATGGGTTTGTAATTCTTACAAATTAATATAATTGTTGTATACATAGCTGTGTTATTAAATTGTTTATAGTGAATACATTTTTTATTGTAAATAGAACCATAGTTATTGATATATTGAACTAGCAAGACCCTTGAAAAATATCTAAGTATATCGCTGTCTACGTAGTTGCAATAATAATTACGAAATAGAGAAATTCACTAGAGAATTGCTCGTAACTTTTTAAATAATGGGGACATAAAAAAAATGTTATATAGGAAAAATATTCAAAATTAAGGGCTCTTTATAGTGATATATTAAAAAATGTATGTTGCTGGAAAAAAAATTTTTGAAGCGCCGCGACGCCTAGCATCGTAAAGGTAATTTCTGTATTTCTGCCCTAACTTCTAGTAAAAGTAAGCAAAAATGAAATAGTTTCTAAAATAATTTATTTTTCTCTGCCGTTTCCCAGAAAAACTCATTTCTTCGGTTAAATCGATCACCTTGTACTACTATTTGTTGACATGCGTGTTTTTTAAAATAAAACAATATTTTGAATAAAATGTTGAACTTAAAAGAATCGTTCTTATCCCGCACGATTCTTCGAATTCCTTTAATTCCTAATCAAACTATATATTGTCTTTTGTCGTCACTAAGGAAAGGACACATATTTTTTTTTGCGTTCAATAGTTTCACTTGTATGTTTGTATAACACGTTCTAATAAGCAAATTTGCCGTTTCATAATAGTAATCGAGTTAAACCTCATATTTTTTATTCACAGGTTAATACAACTGTTTTTATAATTTCTGTAAAGATTTGCCTTTAATGTGAATTAAGTTGTTCTTTAAAAATTTAGCAGTTATGATTTTTTTGTGCAGCATTTTAATAAATCTAAGCAAGTTAGAAACAATATCGTCACTGTACCAGTTATATAAGTTTTTTTCAGCGTATGAAAACTGGTACTACATTCAAAATAAGGAAAAAAAAACATATTTTAATTTCCTACGTTTGTCTTACGTTTCATCAACAACCGGTTCTACTAATTCAATATTGTCTGGCGATATTTCGTTTTGTTCCGTTTCAAAAGGTCTCCAAAATGCCATGTTGTAATAATGTTGGTAAACAAAATATCCCTCTTATTTCTCCCTTTCGCAATTATATGAATGATTAATAGATGGTGCCTATAATAAATTACCTGAATCACACCAAATTCCACATTGCTGCACTGCACTGCACTGCTAGGCAATTTGTCGACAACTGAAATTTATGACCCAGTTGCCCAGTGCAGCTGCGGTGTACGCCGTTTACCAGCACGCGCATTCTTCAACTGAGCGTATACCACCTCCACATTTAGTTCGACCAGACCTGTATATGGGTATGGCTGAATAAAGATGAGAACAAGTTTTTCAAATATTTGAATGCCGAGTTGCTGCACAGCGACCGAGCCAGGTACATACTGCCTAGGTGTTTGGTCTTCAATTGAAATCGGAAAGACTATACCTAAAACGCACAGTCCGCTCAGTAACGCCGAGTTACCATTATAAAATCCGTCATTTTGACAGCGACTACCTGCGCTATGTCTATAGTATAGCCACTAACCTTAACTGATTGGTTTGGATTATTGATATTCCCATCAGTTTCCCAAATACATACGGGACTATTACTACAATCCCCAGTGAAATGTTGCCGTCCTCCCGGTAGACCCATCGGAGCCGTTGTCTTGAATTTATAAAGCCGTCGCACTTTAATAATTCCATTATAATTCCCCGTGGCGCACCGCCAGCGTTAAAGGCATCAAGAGATTGCCCGGGCAAGACAAGATTGTGCAGAATGCACGTGGAAACTACCATGGATACCGACGTTAACCAGACCGTGTCTCGTCGATATTGGAATAACTGCGGATCGCATTAAGATACGGCTAGATGTTGGCTTACAAGTTAATAATAGCGCATTATGGAGAAATGTGCATAGGTACAGTGAAAAGGAAGAGGACATCTTCTGAAAGGTAACTACAGCGTAGGAGAAATGGATTTAATTCCAATTGTTTCAAGTACCGTACTACGTTCATAGTGGAAGAATTATATTGAACAATACAGGGTGTTTCTGAAATAAGTGCGTTCCTTGGAAAGGTTGATAGACGTCACGAGAATGAGCAACTTTTGTTAAGCAACTGATGGTCCAAATGTTTCTGCCTTCGAGAAAATTAATTAAGAAAATTAACCATAAATGTATGCCGACCCTGTGCATCTTGTACACGTGCGTTTCATATCTTCTAAGTTCAATTGATTATTGGCACCGATAAAAGCATTTTTCTCATCTACACTTAAGTGGCGTTCATTTCGCTTAGTATTCCGGAGATACGCTCAACTTGCACGCGCTCATTTGGAACGTGTTGAAGAGATATGAAGCTGGATAGCTTGACTTCTTAAAGTCCCATCTGCCTGCTGAGACGTGACAATGCGTGTCATAAGCGTACAAGTAGAAAATACGTGTTCTTATTTTCATATTTGAGCTATGCCAGTAGCGTTTTTAAAGATGGACTTTCAGTCTAAAGAATGCTTTTGTTTAGTATAATTCGGTTTTTCTGGTCACTTTTGTCATAAACGGATTCTCTCTGTCTCTCTTTTATTTAATAAAAGTACAATCAGTAGGCATAGCCCATTTATAGACTTACAAAAGGACATACATAATTATTTAATTCTTATGTCTACAATAACCTATATGAAGGAATAATAATTAATTTAATTAGCAAGCAAGTTTGAAAGAAAAAATCTAAATTTATTTGAGCTGTAACGGAAAATGTCAACTTCTGCATACTGTTTTAGTAGGAGAATTAAAGATTTGTTGTTAATTAGGAAAGAGAAAATGGGATAATTTCTAGATGGTTATGGGTTTGCCACAAAAAGTTCGTATTAATAATGTACGCGTATCACAAAATTCAGTAGTAGCTCTTGACATCCATACCAGGGTGGGAGCGGAATGATATAGGTACAAAGTATTGGAAAAAAAATTAAATATAATTGGGCAATTTTATTTTAAGTACTATTTAAATATAGGGAAAATGTGTTCAATATTGTTCTTCTGCTTTTGTTCGAAATAAACTCTTCTATTACGTTTCCTTTAAAGGTTGATATTTCTCGCACATTCATTTTTAATGTCTTTACAATCAACAAAGCCCAAACTGCATAGTAAATATGCGCTACTCCCACTTCATCTTCCACTGTTGCGTGACTGTAACCATGACCACTGCTGTAAACACTTTGTAGATATAGAAGCGAGCTAGGCGGAGCCCATGTATTCAGAGTTTTTTAAACGAGTTTTACAAATCGTGTTAAATTGACTGCACTTTACTAATTTAACATTTCATTTTTAATGTGTTTCATAAGGTTAATCTTTGTAATTATCCAGATAACATTAAATTTTTTTACTATGGTGCCGGCGCAGAGCCCCCCCGCACCAGCCGCCATTGCATATATTATATGAGATCTGGTAAAGAAATATCAAGCTTGAAATCTGCAAATGTATACAAGTATATAACTAACTATAAAATACTTTGTAACAAATATCTCTCATATCCGCTAAAAGGAAATAAATCCCGAGCTTAATAAAGGGTATAGTTAATAAACCCAGTCAGAGCATCCACTCAAATAATATAGATTTTCCCTTTATTGCTTATTTACTTCTACGTATACTTGATTGGGTACTTCCATATTCCTTAATTACCGACGTAATTTTTATTACCTTCCTCAACCAATCCAAAGCACAAACATTGAACTCCGCGAAAGTCAATGTTAATTGCTTCATGAGATCGATCTACGGCAAGAATTGCCAAGGTATTTCTGTATAATTGTTAATTTGTAATATTATACAGGGTGGCCTGGTGAGGCAACTCCATAAATTAATTCAGGGTGTTGCAAAATAATTTTTCCAGCACATTTGGTTCATCTTTCATTAAAAGAAAAGAAGTGTGCATTCGTGAAGGTGGTATAGTTTTTCCGAAGAACCTATAATTTCAAGGTATGTAATATTTGAAAAACTTGTTCCCATATTTATTTAGCCATACCATATACAGGGTGGTCCGAATTTTATGCAGGAAACTTTGAGGGCAGATAAATCTCTTTAAAATAATATGTGTTTGCCTTATAAACATAGGTCTGGAACGGCACCGTTTTAGAGATACAGGGTGTTGAAGTTGTCAAAAAAAAAATTATTTTTTGTTTATATCTCCGAAATCTATTAACCGATCTCAATAAATTTTGGTACTTATAATGTATGATAGTAGGCCTTATTATTTCCTGAAATATGAGCTTTAAAGGTTCAACCAGTGGTGTACAACTGGACAGGGGTCACCCCCTTTTTTACAAAAAAACCTTCGCCACTGCATTTTTTACATATCATTGTAACTGATTTATATTTTAATGCACAAAATACGTAAAAAAGGTGACTTTAATTTTTTCCCTAAGATGCACCGTTCTCAAGTTATTCATACCAATACAATCCCCTTGTGGCAGACACTAACGATAATATTACTAGTACAAGTTTATGTTTAAAAGTAAGTGCAATTTGTAAGCACATCAACAAAATTATTTACACTCCTTTCTATACCACCTGTGAGGTAGTGTGCGATATAAACAAAACATCTATTTTTTTTTAAACCTCAACACCCTTTATCGCTAAAACGGAGCCGTTCCAGACCTATGTTTATAAGGCAAACACATATTATTTTAAAGAGATCTATCTACCCTCGAAGTTTCCTGCATAAAATTCGGACCACCCTGTATAGGTCTGGTCGAACTAAACGTGCAGGTGGTAGAAATGTATACGACCAGTTGAAGAATGCGAGCGCGGTCAAAGTAAAACGAGCACAGTTGTATTAGACTTCTGGGCAATAAATCACAGCAGGCGACAAGTGGTTCATAAATTGACCAGCAGTGCAGTGCTGCAGTGCGGAATTTGGTGTGAATCAGGCAATTTTAATTTATTATAGGCACCTTCAATCAATTGTTCATATTACAATTGCGAAAGGGAGAAATAAGAAGGATATTTTGTTTACTAATATTATCACAACATCACAGTTTGGAGACCTTTTGAAACGGAACAAAACAAAATTTGTCTGAGGACATAAATAATTAAAATATGTTGTTGGCCAAATGAACATATAATAGAAATTTTCTACACATTATAAAATTATTATAATTTTTTACCTTCAGCGGAAATTTTTTTTAGGGACGTCTATGAAACTCATTAAATTTTATTACCAGACGTTTTTTGCATATTCATCTGACTTCGGAAGGACTTATAACACATTGAACTTTTAATTTTTAATGTTAAGTTTTCTATTTCTAATGTTGGAATACAGCTGATTTCAGTTCTCGCTTTTAAACTAACCTAATATACAGGATGTTATTTAAGTACGTGGCCAAATTTCAAGAGGCGCTTCTTTGACTGATGAAAAATTGATATATGTATAAACATAAGTCTGATAATGCTTCGTTTTCAAGATACAGGGTGTCAAACTTTTTTTAAATACAAGTACTCAATCATATTCATTCAAACGTAGATTTTCAAATACACTCTCAGACGCAAACTTATTTGTGTCGGTCTGTACATTACCAATGTATAGGATAAAGAGTGAAATACTTCTGTAAACTTGTGTGTCTTTAGACCTTTTAAATACATTCAAATATCCATTTTTAGGAATTTCAACTTGAACACCCCTGATACATATTTATTGAGATCCAAGAAAATTATCGTACTATAACACTACTGTAACAATTTACCGCGGCAGTGGCATGCCTTGAAATATTCTGCCAATGTCTTTCTACCTCAGGTGTCGAATGCGGTTAATTCCAAGAAAGTGACGCAGAGGTCTTCTTGGAAATTTATCTCAACAAATATCATACGAACTATATCTCGCAAACTAACCATTTTTAGATCCATGTTTATGGGGACTTTTCATCTTATTTTCAGTCTATTAAATAATTTAATCATAGTTTTCAAAAGCACGTTGCTAATAACAACGTGCCTGAGGAATTTCTAATTAAATTATGAAGTATTTGTCATTGCTTGAGTTATTATATTTAGTCAAAAGCACAGCATATTTAAACCAACAGTTTCACTCCGATGTCGGCACTTTGATCTCATTCAGCTGTTTTTTGGTGTCCTTGATGGAGAAGCGCTTATCAGGGCCGTAATAAGAAATTTTACTTGTTCTGAGAAGGATATTAAAATAGACAATAATCTTGATTGGAAAATAATAAAATTATTATTTGAAGAATTGATTATAATTTTATTACTATTTCGCAATATTTTTCTAATCACCTTCGGTAGTTTATTCGTTATTTTATAGAGGCATCATGTTATGTTATAAATTATGGGGAACCACTGTAAGGTAATAAGTTACTTGTAAGATGGGTCTGTGTTTACTGATGTTGTATTATAGTCACGAAATTCTTAAATAAAGTTTTAAATCTCTCAAATAATAATTGGTTAATATATTGAGATAAATCACAATTTGAAGTTTAAATATGATAATTCAAAATTAACAAATGTCAAAGGAAGATACAAATACGCTTCCCGATAATGCGCATTAGGAAAACACGGCTAAGTAATGTTAAATTTTTACTTTATTTAAATTTAGGAATATTCTTTTGTATCGTTTTTTGTTTAAAGTTCTCAAGAACAACGAAAACTCTTTAAGAATCGAATGCATTCGAATGCTCCCATCACTAGTTTTCGGGGTCACTGATCACGAATCCAAGATCAGATTTACAAAATTCGTTTTTAAAAATTTAATCAGTTACTTATTTACATTAAGAAGGTTAAAACTTGATTGGGTACTCAGGTTATAAAATAAACAAAAATATTACAAAATGAATTCGTAATCAGCGACCCCGAAAACCTCCGTATACCTAATTTGGCGCGTATGTGTTATTTTTTGAAAATTTGGTCGGCCATCTTGAATTTTGCAAAATTGGAATCGGATCAGTAATCAGCGACCCCGAAAACCCCCGTATACCAAATTTGGCGCGAATCTGTTATCTTTTGAAAATTCGTGATATCTGACCTGATAAATGACCCGTTTTTTTAGGTTGGAAAATGAACCATCAATTCCGACCACGGATTCACGTTCGGCTGTGTTTTAACCATATAAGTGAACATTTAAATATAGAAAAAATTTTTTGTTGTATTCTTCCTAGCACTTTTTCGTGAATTTTTGCTATGTTTTACCTGTTTTTTGAGGTTAGGAAATTGCTGTGATGTGATAGCTCAATTCTGACATTGGATTCGTGATCAGGAGGCATAAATACTACGGATAACATATGTCGCATTAAAAATACAGACAACTTTTTTTTGTGTGGCTGTATTATTAATGCAGGTATCTACATAAGTAATAAATCGTGTAAAAATTATTTTTTTTAATAATTTTTTTAATGCTCGACGCTTCGTCCACATTGACACCAAATAAATATGGTGACTTTAAAATAACACGTCGTTATCATGGAAAAGCAATGTGTTTTCACTAAATTATTTTTCATTAGTTTCGCTGTGTAGCAGTTGATTAAAAAAAATGATTTATAATTAGTACCGTATCTACGTAACCATATTAGTTAATATTTAATAAATCATATAAAACTTCGCTTTGTCCACACTGATACCAAATAAATATGGTGACTTTAAAATAACACGTCGTTATCATAGAAAAGCAATCTGTTTTCACTAAATTATTTTTCATTAGTTTCGCTGTGTAGCAGTTGATTTAAAAAAAAAAGATTTACAATTAGTACCGTATCTACGTAACAATATTAGTTAATATTTAATAAATCATATAAAACTTTATTATTTTTTTGTAGAAATAGACTTTTTTCGAAGGTCGGTTCTCCAACCACAGTGATATCAAAAAATATGGTGACTTGAAAATAACAGTCCTTAAATTATACAAAAACAATCTGTTTTGCTAAATTATTTTACATAACTTCACACAATGTAGTTGATATGAAAGCAACTGGCAACGCTGGCAGTGAGGAATACAACTTCATGCGTAAATTCCGGGTACGTTGGTTTACGTCGTTCAGTGGCGGCGTACATAAAAATTAAAGCCCAGTCTAAAAAACAAATTATAATTCGAGTATTTATTTGATTCGTATTCAGGTGAACACGAAAATACTATCGGAAATGCTTATTTATAAAAACTATTACGTAATGTATTGTCTGAACCGTTACAAAATAATTTATTTTTAAAATGTATTGGAAATATCAGTGAAGTATTTTTATTATCCTGTATAGTTAAATATATAGATAACGTAACGTATTTATGTATGTTTTTAGAGAATCCATAGAAACTACTGTAAGAAATATTTGTTCATGTAAAACTTGTACACCGTTTTTACACATTTTGAATTTTGTCACGATTTTCAAATTGTAAAGTTTTTAATTACGTCTGTTTATTACACATAGTTGGCGAATTGTGAAGTGTCTCTGTAGACTGAAAACTATGCGCAAACTACTATCCGCTTATTATGATTTCCGCTCATCTGAATTAGCTGGTTTACATAAAATTGCGGTTAGAAGCTTTTTAGTTTTTAATAGAAGAGTATATGAATATTTATTTTTTACAGTTAAATTTTCTTCGCCTAAGTATGACGTTTTGGACTTTAACGTAAAAATTAATCTTCATCATCGCGTCAAAATTGTCGCACAATTACCAGAGGTTACAGGAAATTTTACACATGTGATTAAAAATTTAAATGTTTTATTGGTCAACAGAACGATCATAATACTGTCTATAAAAAGTTAATTAACAGTAGAAAAATCGGCAAGAAATGGTCTTTGTTTAATAATCGTTTATTTTCGCTTTCGTTTCGAAAGCTGCTATACGTACACTTTCCTATTAAAATTCAAAACGATTAATTAACATAAAAAAAAATTTATTGATTCGGTAAAAAAATGTAAAAACTACATTTAATTAAATCAGATTAACCCGCGTCGATCCTTTTGGTCTAAGGATCAGAGCTGTTTTCTCACGAGCAGAATATTTCAAAACGTCTTCAAAACTGGTTTAAAATAATTTCAATGTGACGTCATAATTTCATAGCGCAAGAAAATAGGATTTTCAAACCATTTGGAACTGTCAAGATTGATAATCTGTGTATCGTAACCTCACTTTATACTTGTTATAAAATTCGGTCGAATTATTCTGTTTGAATTATTTCTAAGCAGAAATGGAAATCATTGAAAGATCGTCGATGATCTGGCCAATTATTTTACTCTGGATAAGACAAAATACAGACGGAGAAGATTTATTTCCATCTATACTTGAAGTAATGGAACATACAAGGCCCGCGGGATATTGTGAAATGTCTCGGACGAAATAAACAACATAACATAACCCAACAATTATTAAATGAAACGTCATAAACAAACGAGAGAACGCATGCGTCCATTTCGAAATCAAGATGAGATCCTGGTTCCAAACTGTTTGAACCAATTTCGATGTGACGTCACGGGTTCATCGCAAGAAAGCACTATTTTGAAACAGTTTCGAACCAGTTTTAAAAAAGTGATCGCGAGAAAACAGCTCAGATGTGTTCAGTTTCCTACACTTGTTGAATGTAAACCAACACAATAACAAAAGTTACCAACAAGAAATCGTTCCGGTAAATACGCCGCGTTCAGAATGAATATGTAAAAAACCTGTAACGTGAAACAAATGCTTCTCTAGACTGGTTTTATTCCGCAGAAGGTTGTAAACAAGAGAGCAACGCGCTACTCTCCAGCCAACGAGAAGCGGGCCGCGGCGGCACACGGACCTAAACAAAAAACAATCGCGACTCACCTGTGGCTGCGGCGTCCGTACGCCCGGTCACGTGACTGTTCCCAGAGCACACCTTACGGACAAACGGCGAACGATATTAAGACGGACTAATCCCACGGCACTCTCGAACAGCTGATACCCGCCGAGCTACTAGAAAATGTCGCGCGTTTTGTGCATCGCAGCCGGCGAGGGCGGCCACGGTTGCGTAGCAGGGAATCCGCGAGCTCGAGACTGGCACTTCTCTCATTTTCCGGACTGGGCCCGCAACGGCCTAACGGTGCGAGCGGAGACCGGTTCCGCAACGGCGTGACGAAGGAGTAGAGGAGCGCGGTCTTTTTTTGGTCTTTCCGCAGAGTGCTGCCGCGTCACACTTTCGCTCTTTCTGTTCCGGGAGCCCGGCGCACCAAGCCGAGGCGACGCGGGAAAAACCTGTATGGGGTGGTCGCTTTAACCACTCTTATCGCATGACAGGGCCCAAATAGTACGAACCTCTCTCAGGATATCCGGTGGAATATGTCCATATGTCCCAGGGATGTACGATTTTGACTGTCTAGCCATCAGACTTTCGAGGGATATCTTAGCTTTGTCTTGGTTCCCATAAAATTCGGTTCCGAACCGTTCTAATCATGCGCAGTCTGAAATACGCGTTCGTGTTTATTTTGAACGGTTCAGAATTTCGCAGATGTTTGTTTTGGTTTCATTCGAACTTGATTCGGAACCATTCTGAATTATCCGAAGTAGTTCTAGCTCCCTAGCACGAATTGCTTAGAACTGTATTATTTGGCGCATGCGTAGTTATTCCCATTTTCCCAAGCTCCATTTGTCATTCATAATGTTTTCATTTCCTGTTTATCGTTTAAGAAAAGTATCTGTTTATTGGGTTTTATCAGTATATTTTTGTAATGCGTTCTGGTTTTCAAATAACTCCTGATAGTTCCGAATCGTTCAGAATTTTGTCTATTGCGTTTATAGTTCTGCAATGATTCTGGACTGTTCAGAAATAGAGAACCAAAACAAAGCTTTTATATCCTGCAACCCGGCAAAACTGGTCATATAGACACTACCATTTCATAAGTGGTACTCTTTTGGTAAGCCATAAATGGACCACAAGAGAAATGTCTCACTTGCCTATCCTTTAATTTGCCATCATTTGTGCATAGATAAATACATTATACTTTAATGGTTTGCCAGCTTTGGTCAGTTGCAGCTGCAGCTAAGTGCATTTACTTTGCAGTTTCTGGGATGATAACGTAATGTACCATTCATCCAATATTGTGCATTTCAAGCTATTTATACAGGGTATTTGGAAAAGTTTGTACAAAATTTAAGGAGGTGAAAGTAGAGCCAAAAGTAGTAAAAAAGTTGCTATAAACATTGATCCTCCGGAGTACCGGTACTGAGATATGGTCATCCAAAGATCCAAAGGAGTCTTATCAATTGGATATTTTTTAAAATAACTTTCTGATTAAGATAATGGAATGAAAATTGTATGTAATAATCATACCATAAGGGTCTTCAACTGTCATAAGTTTCATCAAAATCGGTTATAAATAAGGATAGTTTTCTAACTACCCTTGACAGAAATTTCGATTTTTTTTTATTCCTTTGAATTATCAAGCAAATAATATTATTTTGTAATGAATTTGACTGTTTTCAAGAAAAAATGTCCCTACTTTATTTTTCTAATTCTGCGTAGTTTAGTCAGAAATAATTATTTTTTAAATAATGTATGGCTCGGAACAGTAATTTTTTTTTTAACATTTTCACGTAGTAGACATCTTTCATGGTGACAGTTTCGTTATAATGATACTAATGATTGTCACTTTCGCGTGCTATCGTTTAAATTCTTAAGTTTCTTTATCTTCTTAGTTAATCTTTGTGCTTGACTTTCCATTTCAGTCGATTTTTTTACAACCATGAACCATCATGAGCAGACGCTTTTCTTAAGGCGGGTATCCACTTGTGGCAATGCTCCGTAACGTAACAACGAACATGTTACGGCCTGTTGCAAAAGGTCACACGGTTCGCTGCGAAAGTATGTGTGGTTTTGGTCGTATCATTCATTCCATAACGTAACAAAATAAGGTTACGAGACGACACAGGAACATAAACTCGCAGTATGAACCTGACTGCAATAATGGATTTGTCACTGCAATTGCAGTTAGCAGCAGTGTCATATATTTTTATTCGTCATACAATTTTGAAGAATAAGAAATGGAAATCTCCGGAAATCTTTTCTTCACTCCACTCCATGGCACAAACACGGAAAAACACACTCTTCCTAGTCACTGCAGAAAACAGACTGACCCCAGACCATATACAAAAGACTGATGAAACAAAAAAAAGACAAAATCACATGTGCAACAGGCAACGTTACAGCCAAAAAGGTAACCCCGTCTCAACATGTGGCAGAAAGTACTGTTGCATCCCTTTGATGCGACGACTAAAAACCGACAACTGATGGTTCCTCCCGGATTAGTTACGCGTGTCAAATTTGTTACACGTACCATGCAACAATTTTCCATCTCCACTAGCTGTAATGTAACATGTTCGGTGTTACGTTACGAGGCATTTGACAGAAATGGATACCCACCTTTACACTCGCGACAGGATTACGTTAAAAAAATCCTAAAATTACTTCGACTAAATCATGCCTACGCCTTCTTGGACGGCCAAATTCACGATATCTTGAAGTTAGGGCTCCTGATTCCATCGTTCTTGCATGAATTTTTCCAAACAATTTTGCAGAAGGTTGCCTTCTATCAGGGAAACGTTGCCGATACTCTTTTTTAGCCGCCAGACTATTTCCGTTACATAAACCATAAACAAAATGCATATCGGCATATTCACAGTTAGCAAAAGCATGATGGTTCGTGGTTGTAAATGAAGTGCAAAGTCAAGTACAAAGATCACAACTAAGAAACGTAAGAATTTAAATGATAGCATGCGAAAGTGACAATCATTAGTATCATTACAACGAAACTGTCGCCATGAAAGTCAAAGGTGCCTACTATGTGAAAATATTTAAAAAAAATTATTGTTCTGAGTCATACATTATTTAAAAAATAATTATTTCTGACTAAACTACGCAGAATTCGAAAAGAAAGTAGACATTTTTTCCTCAAAAAAGTCTAATTCATTAAAAAATTATATTTGCTTGATAATTTAAAGGAATAAAAAAATGTCGAAAAATTTCTGATAAGGGTAATTAGAAAACTATATCCTTATTTATAAACGATTTTGATGAAACTTATGATAGTTAAAGACTCTTATGGTATTATTATTACCTACAATTTTCATTCCATTATTTTAATCAGAAAGAACGTTATTTTAAAAAATATCCAAATCTGCTCTTGTTGTTGGCTGCAAAAAGTTCGCCGCATCAGAGACCGCTTGATATATCATTACTGCACAGATCTAGTAGGGGGTAGAGGGCGGGGCTTCGACTACATCCACTGCGCAGTAGGATGGTGGGTGTGGTCTCACGTTCATCTCTGGTATCGCCGGTGCCGTTGCGTTTACATTCGGTCCCATGCAGTGGTGTACCACGTAGTCACTCATGAATCATGATAAAGTCTTTCGGATCTTACCTTTCTAACAGGTCATCGGCCTAAAATTCTGGATACTTCTGAAGTACCTCAATGGTCATTCTTGGCTATTCAGTGTGTTCATTAATAACATTTATAATCTTCAAATGTCCTTTTGACATACATAATTAAAACTAAGCCTATTGTTTAAGTTTAATGTTTTGGGACGTTAAATGTGTCTACTTTAGTAGAAATCTTTTCTGTATTTTTTGTATGCCCTGACCTATAATTGGAATCGTTTGTCACGGTAGTGCATTTATAATTTTACTTTTGTAATAAAATTCAAATGAAAAGTAATCTTTTCCAGAGGCAGTCAATTACTCGAGAAATAACGATCGTACAGAAATTCTGAGTAGAGTTTTGGAAACTGCACAGTATTCTCTACAAGTCGTAATCATTGATTTTTGATACAAAAAATTTTGAAGTGAAAATGTTGGTTGAAAAAAAGGTAAAAAACTGCATAATTAGTGATATTGGCATAACTTTGCAAATAGTGGATAAACTAAGGGTATTGACTGTAACTTTTCAACCTTAAAGTGTCCTAAAGAAACCCTGATAGTTTCAAAGCGCTGCGATTTTTTATCCTAGCGCCCGGAATGTTAAAGTTGAAAATGTTTTTTAGCAATAATCCATATTTTCTTCATCGCAAAAAAAATTACTTATTATAAAAAAAAAGAAAACTATTTTTTAATATCCCTAAATTTTTGTGACTAGTGAACTTCATTTACAAAAATGGGAATTTATTGGCCAAATTATATATCTCCTTTTTATTTTGACTTACTTTAAATTTCCACCACAAAATTGTGCTGCATTAAAATAAAATAAAAAAATGTCTTGTTTTTCTTTAATTACAATTTTGAACAAAATCTTATTTTTGATCGATTTTGTGAACCTAAATTTTAATTTTTAATGTCTATATCTAAGAAATAAATGATTGATATTATATGTTAAAAAAAGTCATAAAAAATGAACTAATTCTCCAACACAAACAATATGTATTGAAATAAATAAACTTTAATTCATTATGACATCAGTCTCGAAAAAAAATATATACCTATATGTAAGAATAATTAACTGGATAATAAAAAACATTTAAAATTAATTAATTGATTAACTCATTAAAACTTGTTTATTTAAATTTCCGAAGTTCTGCGCCATCTGTTATGTTGCTTCTAAGTCAAAGATAAAAGTTGTCTATATATTTTGGAATTCCTTGTATGAGAAAACTGTAAGTGGTTAATTCAACGGGCTGTTTAATCAAATGCTGTTAAAGCTACTCGTCATCAGATGGCAAGAAGATCAATTTAAAATAGATATTTATAGATTTTATATCTAGGCTTTTAAGGATTAAAGGGTTTATCATATACAGGGTGTCTCACGGTGACGGCACATTAGAATTATTTCAGAGACTACTACGATTTGAATTTTGAATATTTGAGATACCGGGTTTTCGGGCATGCCTTTCTCAACTAAAATAATGGCTTCCACGTACCACTTCCGGTTATACCGGAAGTCGCCATCAACTTGCTTATTTTAAATGGAACACCCTATATATTTTTGCAATTTTTGGATTCTACGTTTATTTTAGGTGGACTTTTATGAAGTTTTCCTATTCCTAAAATTAACAGTTTTCGAGATATTTAAATTTTTTCAAAAAAATTGAGAGAAACAGTGAGTAGCTTCAAAACATGTGTATTTTATAGTAAGAAAGATAAAGCAACAATATTTATAGGGGGCTGGAGCGTTGCGCTATGAAAATAACATCACGCTGTTGTACTATCTAGCACTTTCCGTGCGCCTATCCTATACATATATATACATATACACTATAGGTCCCATAGCGAGTGCGCGTGATAGAAAAAATTATAGATAAAAGAAACTAGAAGAGAATAGAAAACCCTGATACCGTTCGATAGAGAATAAAATTATGTATCAGAATATAGAAAAACATACAGGGTGTTCCATTTAAAAAAAAACGACTTATGAAGGTTTGAAGTTAACTAAATTCGACAATAAACTTCTAGCACCCTGTATGCAATTAAGCCACTTTGAAAGCATGGATGGGAAGCTTAGGGTTTGAAGCTAGTCACTGTTTCTCCATTTTTTTGAAAAAAATTAAATATTTCGAAAATGGTTAATTTTAGGAATAGGGAAACTTCATAAAAGTCCACCTAAAAGAACAAGTAGAATCCAAAATTGCAATAATATATAGGGTGTTTCATTTAAAATAAGCAAGTTGAAGGCGACTTCCAGTGTAACCAGAAATAGTACGTGGACGCCATATTTTAGTTGAGAAGGGCATGCCCGAAAATCCGGTACTCCAAATTTTCAAAATTCAAATCGAAGTAGTCTCTGAAATAATTTTGATGGGCCGTCATCGTAAGACACCCTGTATTTGAGTTCTATTTGTGGTTAATGTTTGATTCCCCCGAATTGAAACACCCTGTAGACCAACAGAAAAGTGAACTGATTTTTATACGACTATTACTTCCTGTATGTTTGTTTAAAAGGAGCAGGAATTAAAAAAAAAACAGTAAAATAGTTCATGAGTGTATTTTTTATAAAAGGATACAATCTAAAATTAACAATAAACCTTTTATTTTACTAGAAACAAGAATTTCTACTTAAAAATCAAACAGCCCTATATTACTACAACTTATAAGCAGTAATAAAAAAATACTCATCCTGATGTAATAAATATACATAAAATGTTGAAAACCGAGCGATTTCGAAAAGTATTGATGTTTGTACTAACGAAAAGCAAGATAGGTGTTGCAGGACAACTAATCCTAAACTGGAAAATAAAATAAATTACAAACTCTATTAACTACATACAGTCTTTTAAATGGCACGAAAAAAGTGCTGCATATAATAATAAAAACTCAAATGTATAATACAGTAAAACTAGAAAATGGGGTACGACATCTCAATTTACTCAAGTCAAAGGACCCGTTTTATATAACTCGATGGACGTACGGGTCTTGGTGGTCTCTTATCAGACAACAAATTACAAAATAATTTATTTTATGTGTTGTAACATGTATCATAATACTGTCTCATAAATAATTTATCGCGAGATCTGTAATATAAGAATTATCAACAATTTTAACAATTTTATGATGAGTCAATCAATCAATGAAATCATTATTATGAGATCATCAAAATTATATTGTGAGACGTGATGAATCTCATGCAATTTTAAAAAGTCCTAAATAATAATTAACAGGAAACAATTCAAACCAAAATGAGACAGTTATACCTGTATACCGTAATTTAAATTGTATATTTATTCAAAGTGAATTTGATAATGAGACCAATTCGTTTATTACGAGACAACAGTATAAATATACCACAATATATCAACCTTGTATAAAACTATGAGTTATAATATTTGTTATTCCCGGACATGGTCAAAGTAATGACGACACCATTAAACTTGCAAGATAATATATAAAATTGTATATTTACCGACGCCATTTTGACCGCTTGAAATCGACTTATCATACCCGCTACACCTAAAAGAAATATACACGTATCCCCCAAAGAAACACCGAAACAACTAATATGGATGGGAGGAAGGCCCCGGTCCGTGGTTCGCATCGTTATTCGTATACGTGTTAGAGTAATTCTGATTCTGTCCCGACAAGAGGCACCGGGGCGGTCTCAAGGAAGTCACGGGCGGCATCTGCCACTTCATGTTGTGGCCCCGGATCCTAGGGAACGAGTGAAACCCTGGCGGAGGAACGGTCGGGTCGAAAGTAGGGAGTAATCTGTTCCGAGATACGACGTCACTGAACAGTACCCTCTGCACGTGGTCGTTGTAACGGCTGATCCTGGGACCTTGACGTTGAGTCTCGACGAGACGAACCGCATGAGTGTTGAGTGTGTTGCACCGGTTCATGTCCTCCTCGAAGCGTTTGTGCCGCTCCTGGCTGCCGTGCTTGCGTTTCTGGGGTTTGCGGGGTTCTTCGGATTCGGGCTGGCACTCGTCGTCGGATAGTTCAGCCGCTATCTCGGGTGGTAGTTCGATGTCGCCCACCCAGGAGGCGTCGGTGCCCTTGTGTCTGTTTCAGAAACAAATGTTTTCCGTTAAAAATACAAGAATTGCTCATTGCTTGTATGTTTGCACAGTGTAGCCTCGTTTATTAGAACTAATTAATGCAAGAGACTATCAAATGCTTTGTATATTCAAAAACTGTGCAATTTTGTGAGAATATTCTATTGAAATAAAAAATGTAAAGAGTGTAGACAAAATATACTTGTTACAGTATCAGTTGAAGCAACTTATTTCAAAATTGTACTTTTTAAACAAATGTCTGGTAATTTTTCTGAGGTTTAATATTTATGTTTTTGTGAGCATTTTTACAGTTACATACATAATGTAACTTTAATTGGCTGTCAGTTTTTTTAGAAGTAATCGAACAAAACAGCAATGTAAAATAATATTATAAAAACGATTGCTTCTGTATGACTTTATGACATATTTACAAAACATTTTTTTGTCAATGCAGAAAAAGTGTGTTTAAAGAATTTATATTTTTTTTGTATGATTTATTAAATATTTACTAATATTAGTATGTGATAGTATGTGAATAGGCATACATTAAATCTAATTTATGTTTTAAAAAAATTATGTTTGGTGTTTTATAAATATTTTTTTAATCATTTCAAGTTTTTAATAAAAAATCCTTGTAACTATCTTCCTAACTTTCTTTGTAGGGAGCCTCTATATACAGGATGTTTGTAAATAAATGCGAAATATTTTAGAGGGCAATTGCCGAAATTATTTTGTGAAAAAAAGTTATATAATGTAGATCGAAATATCCTTCGTTTCCGAGATACAGTGTTAAAATTTTAATTTTTTATTTAGTTTTATTAATTATTTCAGAGAAATTGACTCGAAATTTGAAAAACGCTTTGGAGGGATAAATGTGCATTTTTTGGGGATCCGAATATTTCTACTTGCACCAGTGACATTCGTGCGGGAATGCCACCTTTTTCTAATAAAAAAAAATACCACACTGACTTTTTTCAGCTTGGATATAATTTTTAGAAATCCGTTATCAATTCTGAATGAAATTGGTCTCTTCAAATTTTTTCGTAGAATGCACTGTTTTTGAGGAAAAAAATAAAACATATTTTATTGCAAGTTGTGTATTTTTTAATTTCTATTGATACATTATCTAGTTGGTTGCTGTCAATATTTCTAAATAAAATACAACCATCAAATTTCGAGTCAATATCTATAAAACTGTGAAAGAATTAATAAAAATAAATAAAAAATTAAAATTTAAACACTGTATCTCGGAATCGAAGCATATTTCGACCTAAGTTTATATGAACTTTTTCCACAAAATAACTTCGGCAACCACCCCCTAGATTATTTTGTACTTATTATCGACAATTTTTTTAAATAGAAGATTATGTTTGAAATGCTCTCGTGAGTCTTCCAATGAACCTATATTTACCTTTAATATTTTGTTAACTATTAATGTTAGAAATAAAATTAACTTTTTTTTTTAGTCATAAAATTTTAGTTTTTTTAAAATTAAAACGCAGATTTAAAAAAATTTAGTGCTTGCATAAAGATGCCGCTTTTTAACATTGGGTCTCTTGATATTATTTGATTTCTAATTATTTTATTAGTTATTATATTATAACAACCACCAATTTTTGATACATGATACATATTTGATATAATTGCCGTTAAAAATTTAATTTACTTTACAATAAAAACAAAATAATGCTTTAAGGGTATAAAATCAAATATTCTTTTACTAGAACCATTTGCAATAATCACCATTTTTAATCACGTAAGTATAAGTATCTGTAAGTATTTAGTTAAAAATTGTGTAAATTGTGATTATCAAAATTCAATTTCTGAGATTATCTTTCAATTAAATTACGTGAATTCAATAAGAAACTGTAGATAATTTACAGAATGAGGAAAATCTGAAATAAATGCAATTTATTTGTTCATTTCTTTGACTGAATTACAAGTTACTATCATTGATGACCAGTTACAACAATTTTCGTGAAAGCACAAGCAAACTGCAAATTTCTCAGTTTTCTCATTTAATTAATTAATTATCAAATAAATAAAAACTGTATTTTAATAGTTACTTATTTGTTACAATTTCCGAAAAAACTTTAATATACAAATAACAATAATATTATTTAAAAAGACAAGGACATTAACACAGAAAAGGACGATCACATTAAGCTACCTACTTAACAACATAAATTTGGCTTCTGGTAAAAAACTAAAAATTTCCAATCCGTCCTCACTGTTCTTGGACTAGTGGGACCTAACAATAGCATTACGTTACAAACATACTTAAATATTGAAAATAAAGAAGCATAGTCCATTTTTCAACTTTGCTGTGATAATAAATTTGAAAAATATATACACATGCAGAGTGAAATAGATAAGTGTAAAAAAATGAAGGTGAATCCTTGTTGATAACTAATTTAATCCTTGAAACAGAGAAATGTTTTAATTTTTTTCCTCAAATATGAAGTTACCAAAATGAAATTATGTTCATTTTGTGCCAATTATCGAAAAAGTATTTGCGTTTTGATAATTTTTCACCCTCTCCATTTGGTTAATCGCCCCTATGAATAATTTCTTGCATAACTTTTATTTTCTCCTCAACGTGGTTTAAAAATCTATTTTAGATAGCCTCATTTATTTGAAGCTAATGTGTCTTTTATTTATTTTTATTTAATTATTTTTTTGTGCAAAAAAATGTATTATGTTATGATATGCATCCTGATCTGCATATTTATTTATTTATTTGATACACCATTCAACAAATATATCCAATTACTGAATGGGTGGGAACACAATATGCAATATTGAAAAAGAAAAATGACAGTAACAATTGGTAAAACAATTTGAAGAAAAAAAAAAGCTATAAATAAATTCAAAAGAAATAAAAATTAATAAAGTATTTTACATTAATTAAAATATGTGAATATTAAAATGATTAAATTTTTTTACTGTATGCATTGAAGAATCTTTCCGTTTCAAGTTATGTTCATCCAATAAATAAAATATTACAGTGATAATATGCATATATACGACGTTATCAGCAAAAATGACATGGTTAATATAAATGTTGGGTCGAAAATTAACAAATATCGGATTGACAATTAGTTTATTTTATATTAATGAAAATGTAAAGATTTGATATTTCCAATGAATTAATTAATAATAACTTTAATAACTGTAGTTTTAATGATTAAATAAAATTGTAAAAAATTATCTTACAAATACACTTCGAGCTCTCATAAATGCCAAAATGTTGTCTTGAAGTGTATTGATTAAAGGTAATTTTGCCCTCTGCCTACAGCCTCGGCCAATTTAAGCACTGATTATTGATTCATGTGCAGTTATTAAAAATTGTCCAGGAATTGGAGACTTGTGTAATTGTGGGAGGTGCTCATTTCCAACATTTATTATATTTAATTTCAATTTATATCGTTAATTTTTATGGATTTTTGATGTAATAAGAATCCTCCTACCATGCAAAATCCTCTGTCCACTAAGACCTATTTTATTTTTTTTTCTTAAAAACTATTACACTTACAAAAAAATAGAAATCAAATTTATAAATCAAGTTACCTAAAACAGATATTTAACTAAAAATATAATATATAATATAAAAAAGTAAATTACCTAGTAAATGCCTTTTCGACAGTAGAAAGAGTGTGGTAATTTAATTTTTGTAACTTTCTCCATATTTAAAAAAAAAAATTAAAACTAAACTATTTTCCCCCTATTTCAATAGACATTAATCCGAAGGGAGAGAGTAGATACATTTTTCTACATTCATTTTCAACAAGGAATCATCTAAATTTTTCCATAAGTAGGTATATAAGAAATTATTATTAAATTTCTTGTGCTACATCTATACAGGGTGGTCCAGTTTCCGATGAGGAAAAACCTCTACAAAATTTCAATGAAATTTTGTAGACGTTAACTACCATCGCGAGAGCACGTTTTGCAATGAAAAACATTATTTTTAGTTTTGTCAGTGGCGTCTGTACTAGCACGTTACTGGATATTTCTAAAGAAAAAATTGGTACGCCACTGCTTTTACATAAAATAAAAATTAGTTTTGGATTCTTCATTCAATTTGGAAGAAAAAAGCTCTTTCGATTTTTCTGTACGACTCAATGTTTTCAAAGTGATCTCTGAAAAACAATTTAGCAAGTATGACAAAATAACAAATTTATGTGTCAAATTAATTAGTAACTGAGTCACATTTAGTTAGCTCTCTAGTAATTTGATTTGTAATTATTGTTATTGTTATAGTTATTATTAGTGTTATCGTGAAAATGCTATTTAGTAACGAAGAATACGCAGATATTCATTTATGTTACGGATTTTGTGATTGAAATGTGGAAGCAGCAATTCGCGAATATCAAAGACGTTATCCATTTGGATAACTCTTCTATTTAGAAGAATTCCAGATGCTCGGGTCTTCATTAGAACACATCAAAAGTTTCGTAACTTTCGCCTGCGTGTTCTTCTTCTTCCTAGTGGTTGGTCCTAATAAGTCCCATAGCACCGCGGCCTAATTAAGCCTATTGTGTGTCCCACTACTAGTCCTATTCAGCAAGTAGTTTTGTCCTTTTGACAAAGTCCAAAAGCTTCCTTGCTGACACTTCTCTGTTTCTTGGGTTCCAAATATGATCGCCCCAGGAGCGCCATTCTACCACGTGCAAATCTCGGGCACTCGCCCAGGATACGCAGAGAAGTTTCATCCGCCGATTCGCCTGCGTGTTAATAATGAACATAACAGAAACCTTCGCAATAACAATCGGAATCGTATTTTCGTACTTTTGATGACAATCCGAGGCTCAGTTCGCGCAGAGCAGCTCAGCAACTACATATATCTAAATCTCAAATATTACGAACATTACAAGATGCCTACTGGCATGGATATGACCTACAGCCCGTTCAAGATTTACACCCTGGGGATGCTGAAAAGCGACAGAGGTTTTGCCAGTGGCTTTTAAACTAGACGGAAGAAAATTCTGACTTTTTGCACAAATTTCTGTGGATGGATGTATCCTCATTCAGTAGACGTGCAATAACGAATTACCACAATATTCATGTTTGGGCATACGAAAATCCTCAAGAATTTCGGCCACAATCATTTCAAAATGAATTTACCGTAAATGTTTGGTTGGGAGTTTTTGATAATAATGTTTATGGTCCACATTTTGTACTCCCAAGGTTAAACTCAGAAGTATTACTTGAATTTCTTACTAATAACCAGCGGGACAATATTGAGGATATACCCGTTAACTTAAGACATGAAAGTTGGATACGACTGGATGGAGCCCCCTCCCGTATATTGGAATAGCTGTAAGACAATGGCTAAATACTAATTATCCGCAGTGTTGGATTGACTGGCTAGGGAGTAACGACATGAATCATGACGTGGTTAATGGTATTGGACCAGTGGCCTGGCCACCCAGGTCACCGGATCTTAATCCACTGGACTTTTATGTTTAAGGAAATGTAAAAGACAAAGTTTACGCTACTCCAGTGTTAACAAAAGATGATTTAGTTTTAAGGATTCAGCAAGCAAATGATATGCGGTGAAATCCTGCTGCAATAAATTCATTAGTTACACGATGTCGAAAATGTATCGAGATGGGTGGACTACATTTCGAGCAATTTCTTTAATTTACATTTTTATTTTATTTTGTTGTTGTACACCACTAATTAAATCTGTTGGTTTTCCTGTTACAGTTTTATTAACATAAGTAATGAAATTTCATTTACATTGTACATATGTGTTAAAAGGGTTTTTTATTTTTTTACTCGAAAACGTTGAGTTGTACAGAAAAATCGAAAGAAAGCTTTTTACTGCAAAATTTCATTGAAATATCTTTGGCCGTTTGACAACAATTAATAAATTTGATTACACACTGTATTTCCTTAACGAACCATTTTTCGAATATAATTTATATATCACTCATTATTTTTTTAATGTCTATCGCTCCCTGAAGTTTCCGCATCGGAAACTGGACTACCCTGTATATTACGACTTTAAAAATTGGCCACGTTGAAAAATGGATTATAGCCATTTCAATCGAACAATTATTAAAAATACACAATCCAAAACTCACCTTAACAACTCCTTAACGAAAACATATCTTGTGAACTTGCTCTTGGGCGCGCAAAACACTTTCATCCCCTTTTTGAGATTAAGATCCGCGATATCGCTAGCATACTGAAAACGGATACAATACAAGGGTGAGGCTACAGGCCCAATAACATCATAAACAGCACCTAGAGGTTTCTTCAGGGTTTTGTCCTCGACAAAAAGGCAAGTGTCCAGGTCATACGCTGGCATACCGGGAATAGCTTCGACTGTTACTGAAAACCAAATTTTTTTTGTAAAGAAAATATGGTTGGGTGATGGTTTAAACTTACTCAAAGTTTCTATGACTGCTTCGATATGACCCATGTGTAAGAACTCTTCTTTTTCCATATCAATGTCCAGGTTAGATACATCACGAATAGGCGGTAGATCATGAATATTATTTTCGGCATAGATTTTTAAGGTTAAGTTCTCCGTAATTGGTGAGTCTGGCTTCGGCTGGCTCTTTTCCTTTGGTTTTTTGGATCCCAATCTAAAGAAACACATGGAATTAGAAAATTTTAAAGAATTATTTTTTGTTTAATGTAATATTTCATTTACCCAACATCATCATCATCTTCTTCGTCTTCATCACTGCTTGATGTATCATCCGAATCGTCTGAGTCATCAGAATCACTATCGCTCTTGTTGATGCTGTGGAACTGCCAATTTTCCTCTTCATCAGCTTCATCACTTGAACCTGAACTGCTTTCATATGCCAAAAGATTCTTCAAAGAATCAGTTTGTTGCTTCAAAATAACTTTCGACATATTTTGACTTGCTTCCGATGTACTTAATTTATTCACTATATTTAGAAGTTTTGCAGGAGATATTATAGATCTTTCTTTGTTTGTTATTTCAATAGTTTTCTTATCACGTTTAGGTTCTTCAACTGTAGAACTGCTGCAGGGTTCGAGACATTTTATATTTACCTTCTCGGCTAAACTATTTGTTATGTTTTCTACATCAACAGTGCTACAAATATCACATTTTGCTTCATCACTTTCCTGGTTTGCTCCAAAATTTATAGGATTTTTTATATCACTCTGTAATTCACTATCTAAGTTCTCGGTTTTTACGACTACGTCCCCAACAGGAGTACCAATATTCGCTAGGTTTCCTCCAACGTCTTTTACAGATGTGTTTTTCTCTACGGTATTTGTGTGCTCCATATTTCCAGTTGATATTGGAACTTCTTCCATTTGGGCTTGTATCTCTGGCCGGACATTTAAATTTTCACTTGTGTTTTCCAATGACATTTTCTACCTCAATTATTAACTTCCTTATATGTACAAGGTTCACCGATGGATTGCACCAAAATACCCGGCTATTGTATGCAAATTTAAAAAATCGACACACAACATAGGCACGTGCACTCCCCAAATCTAAAAAAAATGGCTGTTTGCGCTGCAAATCTAGCCTCTAGTCTCTGCTGTCATTTGGAAAATTACAAAATATGATGTGAAAACGACACGTGACGGAATTTTGTATCGCGCCGTCTATCATTTCCCTCCACAATTAACTTGTGTTCAGTCATCTGCAACATTGCCAGTTTGCTGGTAAATTATAATTAGAAATATTAGAATAGAATGCATTCTAAAGTCCACTAGACACGTTTAGGTATACAATCTGTAAAATTAATTATTGAAAACCTGAAATATTGGCTTGAAATGGTGAAGTGTATGAATATAAAAATATAAGTAATCGTATACATTTGACAACATACAGAACATGTACCACCATCTTGTGAAAGAATGCGTAACCTTGTAGTAGGTTCATAAAGGTCTCTGTCATATAAATGACTTATTTACAGATGCCTTTTAAAAATATCGTGTACCTTGTTCACTCAACGCTAGATGTCGCGTGAAGAAATCATGTTATGCAACTCTTTAAACACAGTCGTATAATTACTTGCCTAAAATTTCGAACAACAGTACTTTTGAATCATTAAGTATTAATGGCATTCCATTAAAACAATGAAAATGTTTCTGGCATGACGATTTAATTGTTCAATATTTGTTTTGGGTTTTAACGAAATTCAAACACTTGGCCGAACCACTCACTTCTTATTTTAATTTAAAAACAAAGAATACATACGATATCCTGTTTGCGAAATATATCCACCTAGATAATTAATTCAAAAGGCATAACACGGATCATATTCAATGCTATCCACGTAGTTAACATCTTTGGCAGACTTCGAGATCGAGGAGGAAGTTGAACCAAGGCGGTACGACGAACCAAATGCCGGGGAAGCTACCTTGGTGCCGTGAAATTATTTGTTTAAACAATCATTCTCGGCCCGTTTGTGCGCTAATTGGCAGCTGCGCAAAATTCAGTCGCTTTATTTTGAAACGTACAGGCGTTTGTCGTGCCTTAAAAATCTTTGCAAAGTTAGTTTTTTTCTGCGTATAAGTGTATTAATTTTCTAGATTTTGAAAATTCAGTGTTCAAGGATAGTATGTTTGATATGTGGTGCGGGAAAAAATTTTGGAAAGCCACTAGTGTTTTTATTTTCGATTTGAGGAATAACGTCTTATAATAAAGGTAACTACCATTTAAAAATATATTGCTGCCTATAAAAATAAAAAATATTCGGGGTAGTCAAGGTTTTAAATAGGAAAACCAGGTGATGGATTAAATAATTTTAAGCAAAAATATTCATAATAAAGTCGAAATTAATAAACATCACATTTTTTTAAATATCCCTGAGGACGTTTGACGTAGTTTGATGAAACCTGTTCGTTGATCTATCTAATAAAGATACACATTTGCTAATTTGACTTACAAGTACGTCAACCTGTGGGGGTGATGCAGGATGTCAGTATTTCTGAGTATTCTACAAATTTGATTAGAGTTTTTTTTTTATCAACAGCATTTCTAAGAAAAATAGAACATATCTTCTATTTTGTTCGAAGAACGAGCTGTTTTAGAGTTTTGATGTTTTTAAATTTAAAAACAGTCTTATCACACACTTCAGTAAATTCTGAGTAACTGCAAAACTGCTCATTAAAAAAAACAACGCGATAATTGATATTTTTGAGGTGGTTTTTGAACTTTTGACACATTACGTTGTAAAAGCAAAAAAAACCCACAGAATGTTTTTGTAGACAAAATAGTTTTAGAGTTATTTTCGATTTAGCTGACTGTGTGGTACCTAACCTGTTTATAAAATAAAACTGGTTGACATATTTGTAAGTCAATCTAACAAATAAGTCAGCAAACCAATTTTTTTCGATCGATTTCTAACATTTTTAGAGACATACAAAGTGTGTGATATTTATATCAACACCCTCTATTTTGAAAATAAAGTGTTCTGGGGACTACGTTCATTTGCAGATCTTTGCTTAAAATAATTTATTCTATTACCCGATGAACTTTCATAATTAAAAACTGAATCGCCCTGTATATTACCGTAGCTCTAAGAAGAAGTTACTTTAATTGTTTTTATATGTGTACAGGTGTACAGGTTTAGAATTATTTAATAGAAAATTGTAAACTACTGATAGATTCAAACCAAAATGAGGTTGCGCGATATTTTGTTAAAACTCTTCTAAAGATAGGTTTGAAATATTTTTACTAGTTCTTAAAATAACCAAACTGCAAGAGACATATTTTCCTTGTACTACTACTAAATAATTTTTAGGATGATTTAATGAAATTCAATTTCTAGGCGTATAAAATTCCAAATAAAATTAATAAATNGCTGAGATAAAATTTATAATATTTTTTCAATGTTAAAAATTTTGCTTCTTATACAGGGTGTAACAGAACTAACCCGCAATTTTTAGTGACGGATTGTACGTCATAAATTAACAAAAAAATTTCTATAAACATGTGCCCGGAAACCCTTCGTTCTCGTGATACAGGAAGTTAAAGTTTGAGAATTTTATTGTTATTGCCAAAAAAAGACTGGTGCGATTTTTTTCAAATTCGGTATATGGTTTTAATTTCTGATTTAAAGCTATTTCAAATTTGACCCATTATTATGTCACAATATTAAAGGCTTTCCAAAAATGATTTCTTCCTGCATGTTGCTAGATATAAACGATAAAATGTAGGTAATTTTTGTTTAAAGTGTCAGAACATCAAATTAATTAATAAATAAATTATTCAAATAACCACGTTATTTAGTATTATTTAGGTACAAGACTTTCCACGGCAGCTTTTTTGCAATATGAAATAAGTCACATATTTTCATTAATTTTGAACATCCTGTACATTGACAGCGAAAAATTTCAGAACATTTATTTTTAATAACTTTTTTGTTAATCTATGACGTAGATTCCCCCATTAAAGTTTAGTTACACCCTGTACAATAAATAACTGGGGGGGCAGCTGCTGGCAACGCTCTTGTATTGCACTATCGTGCCAAAAAAGAGTCATTGTAGTTCCAGTGCAAATATTATTGACGCCATTAACCGAAAAAAAGTATAATGCTTATAAAGCCAACTGGTTTGTAGTCATATGGTTTAAGAATATTTCTAATCTCATTTTGTGTGCTGTAGTGGGGATATTGCATATGTTTATGAATATATTTCTTCCTTGGCTGCTTTAGAGATTCTATTTATACATATTTTGAGGAGAATGTGCTAGAGATTATGTCAAATTCTATTAATAAACAATGAATCTTGTTAAGATAAGAAAGATAAATACCCAAAACAACGTTATAGCACTAAAACCTACTTTTACCTCACTACTTAAAATTGTAATGATTTCAGTAGGTACGGCCTTTGAGTATTTTAAAATATATTAATATATAACTGTAATATGTTTATGAACAAAGTTAAAACAATAAGTCAATAAGAGAAAAACTGAAAAGTGTGAAAATATATTTTTATGATTTTTATAAAAATTGTAAATTCTGACAAATAACGCAAGGCAAGACAATGTTCCACTGAAGATTGTAATTTTTTTATAACTTTCTTAGGTTTTGCTCAGTTAGTTTAATTCATTTTTTTTGGAAGATAAATCCTATTGGGCTTAATTTATGAACAAACTATGAAAATTAACGTTACAATCATATATTTTTTTATTCGGGTCTACTTTGTTTTGGTGTTGAAAGCTGAAAATCGTTTTTCGTTATAACTTTTTTGTTTTTCATTAAATTCGGATAATTTTTAGGTAGAAGCCACAAAATATATAATAGAGTAGAAGCTGTGTTACTTGAAGCTATTTCTACTACTCTGGTAGTCCGTAGACAGAGTGCCTTCTGCAGCCTTGGTTTCTAAAGAAAATATTTATATTTTTAATAAAAATTTACTTTCTTTTTTCTAAAAAAAAAAATTGTAGTCATTCTCGAAATTTTTAAATTTTTCAAAAATTGGATTTGCAGTGAATCTGAATTACGTTAAAATATAACACTCTGTATACTGTAATTGTATTGTTAACCATGTGCCGACATGGAACGTGATAATTTTTGACTTGAACTCTTGTGACGTCAGTATTAACAGCAAAACGTTATTTCATACGGTGATTTAAATAGTAAAATTAATTATAATTAGCAGTAGGTATGTTCTGTCTTTGTACGTTCCTCGGACAATACATTATTAATTTTTTCATTCAGCTACATGGCATTGGACATTTGCATATGAACCACACATCGTACTTTATGATGTGTATGTACGTGCATGGATATGCGTTTCGCCTGTTTTTTTTTGACACAGTCCAACATCTGGGAGATACTTACAAGAAGTGCCTATTTTTGCTGGCGGTTTGCTAGTGACGGTTAAAGTGATTTTCTTCGTTTATTGACTGAAGTCTTTCAAACACAAACACCGGCCTACTTCGTTAATTATTAAGCTAGAATAACTAACTGTATTTAAAATAGGTTTTTAATAGTAGAACGATATTTTATTAACTACCGTGGTTTCATTTACTCGAAATAATGCTGTTGACTATTACTTATACCTGTGTTATGTATTAGTACCTGGTGAATCAAAATTCAAACAGAGAAATAAAGGAATGTCTAACAGGAGACAATGGAGTGTCACATTTTTCATATTTTGACAATGAGTCAGACTTTGTTTTGGTAGCAAAGTGTGTTGACTTGTCAACACACTGTGTTTACATCACCGTTACAGCTTTGGAAACGATTTATGTTTTTTTATATATTTTAAATATCGATATACCTAATATAAAGGGTATCACAAACAAAAATGCCTTAGTTTTTTAGTCAACGCTCACTGAGACGTAGTGCCACAATTTAAAATTATTTTGGAAAGAGACATCTTTCTTTATTTGAATAAGATGTCCGAACATTTATAAAATAATGACATTGTGTTTCTCTTTCATATTGCCATAACTTTATTATTGGATGGTTTACCCTTTCTAATTTGCCATTTATTTTGGGATATTTTTTCTCTTATTAAAATTCAAGATTTCGAATAAAATTACTTTAATGAAATCACCAATTAAAATTAAAATATTTTAATAAATACAAAGTAGGCTAAAGCCAGCTTGCCTTGATATAAAAATATTAAATGCATTTGTACATGACAACAGGAAGAACAGTTATTCATATTATTGGTATAACCTCTCGCTGAGATAAAATTTATAATATTTTTTCAATGTTAAAAATTTTGCTTCTTATACAGGGTGTAACAGAACTAACCCGCAATTTTTAGTGACGGATTGTACATTATAAATTAACAAAAAAATTTCTATAAACATGTGTCCGAAAACCCTTCGTTCTCGTGATACAGGAAGTTAAAATTTGAGAATTTTATTTTTATTGCCATTACTTTTATTGATATTACTATTGTATTAGCTTAAAAAGGTTTTTAGCTTGTATTAGCTATTGTTTAAAATTTTTCCTGAGTACTGTTCTGAACGCTTTCAAAATATCTATGGGAAGAAGTTGTAACAGTACAGCACAAAATATCCAACACTTTTTTTATTTTTTTTAATCAATAATTTAAAAAGTACCTAATGAAAAAATAATACGAATTTATGAAATATTTATTATTTCTAATTAGTATTGTTAATAGTAGTAAAAAAATGTTGGATATTTTGTGCTGTATTGACTTTTATACTGTTATGACTTCCTTCAATAGATAGTATTTTGAAAGCGTTCGAGCCCTACTCAGAAAAAAATTTAAAAGATAGCTAAAGTCGATTACAATAGTAATATCATCCAATTCAGAATTAAAATTGACTTTAGATATTGTCATAAACATAGCAGCGCCGTATTTAAAAAAATTAACCTGATGATGGACCCTCGAAGACGAAACGTCGAATTGCAAAAATGTTGATGCCATTGGATAGAGCGAATGTAAATATGCAATTTATTATAAAATTCCTCTTCAAATAAAACCAGAAAAAAAATAAAACGATTTTGCAAAATTTCGGGTTTTTTCGGATATTTCCGGAACTACCCAGAATTTTAAAACTTTTTAAACGACATATTGTTAGGTATAAAAAAAACACAACTTTTTTTCTAATTTGAACCAACCCGTATCTCTTACTGTTTCCTAGATCCTAATGCTATCCGACCCATCCTTATCTTGGACACAGTGTATATTGCAAATAAAATTGCTCCTATGATGGAACCTTAAGATTCCATCATAATGGCCAACAACATGTAATTTAGAATTCCTATTATTGAAATGCATAAATAACCCTGGTAGCAAAATCTTGCACAAGACACTTATACAAGACTGCTGTGTACCTATTGCCGAAATCAGCATCAGGTTTACTGCAAGATTCATTGCTCAATTGTCTTGATCAAAGCTTTCAATGGATTTAACTCAGAGCACTTGAGCACAAAGGGGTAAATTAAAGCAAGTGACTATGTTACAGACATATTATACTTGACTTATACTAATTCACCCCTTTGGACTCAAGTACTTTTGGTTAAGTCTGGTGCAAGTATTGTAAAAGTATCTTGCATAAGAAACGATATAAATTTCAGCAATAGACACACAACAATCTGACACAATTTGCCTATTTCAAGCAAATTTGAAACAACTTGTATTAGAATTGCACACGATTGTGCTACCAGGGAAATCTACAATTGTCAGTTACTTTTGTTGTTGTTTAGTTACATTTTTTTAAATCTATTAGATGTGTATAGAAAACCGAAAAAATAAAAATTGAGAATAAGAATCATCATAAGAACTCATCGATTATTTCTTTATGATTTCTACGTAAACATATTTTCCTTCTTGCTGGGAAAGAAATAACAGTATAGAGGTATCCAAATTTGAAGAAATCATCTTGTTGACTACCCACCTAAGTTAAAAAATACATATAACTCAATTGTGACACAAATCTCTGATTGGTTTTAGGTGTTACAGGCAATAAAACTAACTGTATCTCAGTTCACATAAATATTCTTTAATTATCCACGCATAACAGTTCAGATGTTAGTCAACAATATTTACATACACAATGTGTTTATGAGGTTACAATCTACCTACCATGCAGGCGAGATTAATATAATTTTAATTTAATGAGTACGTTTATTAGGCATTTCTTAAGCCTTTTAATGATGTTTGTGTTTTTGAACTTATTGCAAAATATGAGGCGACTCGTTTAAAAAAAAATTTTGTTTTGCATCATATTTACATTACTTTGTCCTTGTTATTTTTATGATTTTAGAGAGGTTACTAGGAAATAATTTTTGTAATCCACTATTAGGGCTATTTTACATACCTAGTCAATGAAATTCATGAATTCATTCTTAAATTTATAGAAAATGTTAATATTACCAATCCAATTTACCAGTCCATTTATTTTAAGAGGAAAATATTGTACATAGAGCGAAAAATCAAGAATCTTTACCAGATAACACACGTACAAGTTTTGAAATAATTTTTCTATTTAAATATAAAAGTAGGAATTATATTTGGAATAGTAGAGGGGTGCAGTAGGGCAGAATTATATAATATTATAAAATGATCAGCAACTTCAGCGTCATCAGAAGACAACGTTGTTTTAAACAGGAATTCTACTGCTGCAATAAATGTTGAAAATTGTTCAAATTGCAATTTTAATTTTGTCTTTAATAAACATTTTTTAAAATTATTAGATTACTTACCGCCTACTGATCGGTAAGTAATCACTTTCGGATGGCTAATTTGTAAACGTCACTTACAAATGTCTCGACGAATTCAGTAAAGGTGTCAAATTACCTGAGCGTGAAAAATTTATTGTTTCAATCAAATGTAATTGCGTCTGACTATTGGAAACTGTTTCTAAAGCACTAGGAACAACGTTATTTTTTAATTTCTTCAACTTTATATTTTATAAAATAAAAATGTAATAAATTAAAGGCTTATATTTTATAATAGTTTAAAAAACTTTCACTTTATAGGAATTTTGTTGACTAATTTTCAAGTAGACTTTAAAATCCGATAATTTAATGAATACGTCGAATACTAATGCTTGTTTACACGTAGATCGTTCGTTTAGAAACTGTGAATTGCATTTTGTAACCCGTCATTACTTATGACGTCAAAGGGTTTCTCTTATGGAAGTTATGTGTGTGATGAAAATTTCTATCTACACACGTAATGATAAAAATAACTTCCTGCTTAAAAAAGCGCCCCACATATGTAGTCTGCTGAAATAAAATTACTACTGTTCAACACGTGTAGTTTATCCTGAACTAATTTCAGTTGTCACAGATAGGATAGATCATCTCCATGGAGGCGTATTAAATTTCCATATTTATACAGGGTGTAACTGTGAAGTTGTGAAGGTATTAAGCTAATTCAAATACATTCAAACAGTGTTCTTCTTTTACAACAATCTCGGTATGCAAAACATTTCTAACTTCATAGACAAGATTGTCCAACTGATAATATTGTGGGGAACAACTATTCTATGGGTCAGCATTTGACGATTTGGATATCTCTCATTATACGCTCTTGTTGCCGCAGCACACTTTTTGCGACATTCAAAATACACTTGTAGCATGTCCACAATATTCATCATTAGTAAAATTTGGCATAATTCTTGTTAATTTACACCCAAAAAGTATTTAGCTGATAACAGTGACAACTTACAGAAGAGTTAATTGTGACAACTGGCATGACAGCAGCACACTTAGTTTTTCTTTGATTGATTGCAATCATATACGGTGTGAGGTGAATGGTAATACATTTTATTTTTTTATTAATAAACGAAAAGTTTTAAAGGAAAATTGCTAGAGAGGTAAAAGTTTCTAAAAGAACCAGTTTATCTAATGCGTATTTTTGGATATCGAGTTTTTACGAAATATAAAAGTTATGGCAAAAAATGGCTTGAGGGGTGGTTATTTCAACCCCTTTCGAGGGGTTAAAATTTTCGAAAAATAGTTGAAAACTCGCATCTGTATTAGTAAACAACCTGTAAAAAATTTGTTATTTGTACCTCGTTCGGTTTTCAAATTACAGCCAATTTTCATAATTTTTTTGGAAACTTTGATGGCCCATATCTCTTCAGGGGTGAACATTTTACTAAGGCGATTTTTTGCAGATCGTGTTCTTTTGAAATGTAGATTCACTGGTATCATTTATGCTACTCCATTCAAAAACACCCTGTATAGTATTAATTCCAATAGGTTTGGAGATTATTCAATATGCAACAAATACTTCTTTTGAAATTTTTCCTAGATTATGCAGCATCATTCACCAGTTTCAATACTGTTGACACTATTTAAAAATAATTATGTATGATATATTCAGACATTGCTAATTGATGGTATTTCAAGTCACTCTATGACAATAGCAGAGAAAAACAAGAATCATTGATATGTAAATGGTATACCTGTTTGTCTAAGGGGTAATGGTATTTTTCCCAGTAAATGAAATAATATTTAACTATCCAATATTTACAAAGCAAATTGGATATTGGATATTTCTTCGAAAATATTTGACGCTAATACCAGTTAAAAAATATTCCACTGTTCTATGAAAGGCTATTGAATTGGTTGAAAAATATTTCGTCGACATAAACTGACGTTAAGAGTAAAAAAAACTTTCAGTTATTTCTTCATAGGTATGTACAGTCTTCCCAAGTCCATGTCATGACTTCAAAAGGGTGCCCTGGAACCATTTTCATTCCAAAAGCTACACAAAGATACAGTTTGTTGAAATTTCAAGAAAAATGTTTCATTTATTAGAATATCTATGACGATTATTTGAAGTCAAACAATGTTTTTAGACACCAGAAATCTAGGTATACTAGAATTTCTCCTCCATCGAGAATTTAGAAATTTAATTGGTAATACCAACAAAAAAATCTTTTCCATTTTATGAGCCATTATTACATTGGTAATAAAAAACGACACAGGTTTGTATCGAATGCAATAAGTAGGTACCGTTTGTCTAGAATCACAAACAAAATAGTTGCATTAAAATATCGCTATATACATTTAAAAAAATGCATGTCAAAGTAATAAAACGCGCTATAAAATTGGTCAGTTATATTAAACAAACTGTCCATCCTATGTTGAACCGGAGTAAAGAAATCGTTTCGTCGTTTTAACGACTCTTAAGAGGGGAGCGAGAACAACATACCTGTACTCAAAACATTAAAATAAATAGTGTTAATTACATTGCCTTGTGAAATTATGTATTTGTTTCGCAATATGTTATGAAAGTTGTAATTTTTCGCCTAACGGTATGCTTTTAATAACAGTGTAATAAATGTTATCGCAACCGTCTTGTTTAGCGGCCTTTTTGTCGATGGATTTTCTTATAAGTGGGCTAGATTTGCGAATTAAATAATATACCTCTATTGCGCTGTGAAAGTTTAAAAATTCATTTAAATCTTAAAAGATTAATGTTTAAATTCAATCCGAGTGTAAAATAGTAATTGAAAATACATTTCAGGGACGTCTTTTCTATAGCTGTAGTTTGAGGAGGCAAGAAATTAAATATTAATAGCAGATGTTTTGTGTGAGTTTCTAATAAATGTATAACAAAATGATTATTAAAAATTTAAAATTATTAAACCTTGGGAGTCTTTTAATTTATGTAAAAACACTACACAAAAGTAAAATTTTCCTTATTAATTTTCGGTTGTTCTTTTGTCATTTATGATTCTGACAATTTTTAGTAGGTCATGGTCATGCTCTTTAGGGTATCAACGGGGTGGAATTCCTTTTCCTCTTAACGTTCTGGACATTCGACCATTTTTAAATATTGAGGGAGTTGTACGAGAAAGAGGGATTAGAGAAAAATATCACAACATGTCTTTCAAAGCATAGTCAGGACTAATAATATTTTCATTGACAGAGAAATAATTTTTAACGAAAGTTGATTTTTTGAATTTAACCAAGTTTTGAATTTATGGCTTTTGAGCGATTTCGAAGGATTTTTGTTAATAAAATTTTCAATAAAAAATGCTTGGTACGAGTTTCCTATTTTTATCACTTAAGATGCTTGACATTGATTGTTGAAACTTGGGCTACGACTTAATTATGACCAAAAATTTATTGAGGTACACAAGTTTGACTACCAGTGGCGGAGATACCGGGAAACGCCATCACTAACAACCTTAGAATTTCGACACAACTGAGTGTTTTAGAAATTGAATAAATACATTTAATTTCGGTTGGTATTTCCGATAAATAAAATATCTTCCATTTTATGCGAAAACCTAGCTATCTTTAGTTAACATTTTATCAAAAATATTTCCAAAAGTATTCTCACAAAAAAATACAGGAATATTTTGTTAGAAATACAATTTTATATACAATCTAACCATCATAAATTGTTGGTATAGCAATTTTTTATTTTTAAGGAGGTTACTGACTCGGAAAACAAAAAATTCTCACACCAACAGCTTTTTTGGATTTTCCTAATAACATAGCATTTAAAATTATATTTTCAACAAATGCATAGTAAGTACTGAAGTTATTTTTGATATATTCAAATAGTCGTAATCTTATTCTAAATTTAAACATTAATGATAACTGAGAAATGGCTCCTTTTTCGTATAAAATGAAAGATCTTTTTTTTTCTTAGAAATGCCAACACAAATTAAACCTTTTTTCACATCTCTCACAAGAATTATTTATATTTTAAATGTTTTTCACCTTGAATTTGTCATTTATTTTATTTTCAGTTTATCTTTTCATATTCGTCTTTCTATTCGTTGAAGACGACATATATGGTGTAAGTCCATGTAGAAAAATATTACTGTTAAATAATATTGTATAGAAAAAGTGAATTGTATTAATTTAAGTTGTTGATGAGTCGGTAACAAGTAGTCAAAACACCTGATACCTGCTTATTTTTTGTAGTTAAAATTCCTAACTTAGGTACACAAAATAACGCGTAAGATGTTATGTTTAATATTTGGTTTAAACACATCTGGCATCTCACAAATTAGATTTGCTTAAGTTATAAATAAATAATCTTCACCTAAGCATTTCAAGGTTCTGCCGCGGATTATCTTAATATAAATTATGTTTACTTATTATGTAATGTGTCAAACGATGCTTCACAATACGTGTAACTGTTATGAATGCTATAAAAGATCGGAATATTTTTAGAACATGCCATTCCAAATGTTAAATAAAAGAAATAAGTAGGCTTGCCTTAATAGTTATAGTATTTCATTAAAACATTGAACTAATGTAAAATATTTCTTCTGAGGAAGTCCATCTCTGTTAGCATTAATTTTCTTTTATTGACTTTGCTTACATCCCATATTTCCCCACCGTATATCATAACACACTGGACAATAGTTTTGTAAATACGCATTTTAGTTTCTTTCCTCATGTCCTTTTCCCATAAAACGGAATTAAGTGCTCCAATATGCCTTTATTTATTATTTCTTGGATCTCGTCCTCGCTTTAGTCCCTTGTTTGTTGAATAACATTCGGAAGTTACATTTTTCGACGCCTTTTCTCTTCATCCTCTGCAATCACCACTTTGTTATGGTTGGTTCATAAAAAAGTATTAGTCCTAACTTAGCCTTAACTTAACCTTAATCTTAGTCCTAAAAATTTAAATGTACAAAATGTAATGTATAGGACTAGGGCACGGTTAAGATTTTTATAAACCGATTCATTACATTCTGTACATTTAAATTTTTAGGACTAAGATTAAGGTTAAGTAACGGGTAAGTTAGGACAAATACTTTTTTATAAACCAAACATTATCAGTAAAATAGACTATAAGGTTCGGTACTTTGAGTCTCCGTTAAGCCTTGCTTAATCAAATGATTAGACTATACATATTCTTTTTCATTTTATAAATGTATATTCACAGTCTAATCGCCTGATTAGTTAATCAAGTCTTATCCGAGACTCGAAGTACCGGACTTAAAAATATTAAAATTTATTGTTATTTATCTTGCAATAATTGAAAGAGGTGCACAGAATTGTTGGCCTTCTTGACAATTTCAATTAAGCACTTTTTTTTAAATATTGTGATAAACGTTCTAAAATTATCACTGTTATTTGAAGAACTAGTTACCGTCCATTAGGTACATTTTGTTACAATATTGAATATGTAAATGTTGTGATAAATGATAAAAAATATTTTATTTAAAGATGCGAAATTAAAATCTGACGTAAATGATTTCTTGGAAATTCTAATGGCCGATAATGATGGTATATTGATTTGAGTCCTTATCACGCTTATGTGAAAAAAATGTGACTTTAATGGAATTCAGCAACGTTATCCTCCCTATTGGAAAACTTTTTTAGCATATGACTTACGTAATACATAGATTAGTAGTTGATATTTCTCACAGGTAAATGTCATATTTTAATCTGGCAATTAGTAAGATTTTATTTGATTTATTAACAACTAATGAAACTTTTTATATATCTTTTATATAAATTTAGTATCAAGTTTAGATTCGTTTTAAATAAATTTAATTAAATGATGTTATAGATTTAAAAAAATATATATTTGCAGGTGCGCCATCTAATTGCATCCTCATTTTTCTCAATATATTTAAAGAGACGTCATCAAGAAGAACCCAAACCAATTCAGTAAAGACCTCGATAAAGACACGTGGATACATCTTACAAAAAAAATCGATAAAAAACGAAATGGCATAAATATCTCCAATACCGTTAGAGATAGGTATAGGGAACCTATACACAGTTTGAAAGAGTTTTAAATATACCAACCCCCAAAGTAAAAATATACTGGGTGTTCCATTTAAAATAACCAAGTTATTGCTGTTTAAAGTTGAGAGAAGTATTCAGCAGTTTTTTGAACACCCTGTATAATACTAAGTGACGACAAATATAACAATTTATAACTTCAAGGATCTAAAATAGACCCTCCAAAGTTGCTTCCTTAAAATTATTATTTTATTGCTAGTATTAAATTTCTACGCTATGCTTGCATTTTCACTAAAGTTGAAATATCTCACAAACTATAAGTCCTAGGTATGCAGAACCTTTAATAAAGTTCACCTATTTTTTTACGGTGCTTTCAAATATACAGTAAAATATAGGGTGTTCCATTTAAAAAAACAACTTTGATATGGTACGCTTTTCCTGGACACCCTGTATATTTCAAAATATTTTTAAAATGTAGCCGTAATCAACCTACACATACCCACCTAAACAGGTTTCTATAACATTTGCCGTTTGGTCACTAGCGACCGAGGCGTTACTGGTGGCCCACCCTGTATAAATGTCCTTAAATGTCCAGACATGTGTTGAAAAGTGTCTGGACAGACTGAAAATGTTTAGACATTTATCACATCTGTTCAGACTTCTTTCAGATTTACAATTACCGCCATTTTCAGCTAACTGAGCTAACTTAAAAATCCTAAAATCTTCAAATTAACAGAGCTAATATTGAATCGTGAAAAAAAGCCCAATGTCCACATGCGAAGTGTTTGTTTAAGCTTTCTGAAATTGTCATAATTTTCAAGACTTATGTCTTGAATTATTTTCATATTTTTAGACTTATGTCTAAAAATATGAAAATTCACAAAATTTCGATAAAAATATCGATGAACACGAATTTAGACCCGCCGAAAACGCTGGTTATGTTAGTGTTCTATAATTTGGTAGGAATCGAACATAAAAGTAGAATCCTTGCACCACAATTTAATATCGGAATATTAGACATACATTAACTTAATTTACCATAAATCCATTATATTAAGTAGATTAAAAAGAAATACAATTTAATATTGAGGTATTGAGGCTATAATCTTGTCCCTGAAAATGTTTTCATATAAATTTAAATAGATTTTGGCATTGTTAAATGTAATACTACAGTACATATATTGTGGTGCCTTCAGAACCACAGAATGTAGTAATTCCTAAGCTTCTCTTTCTCTATGATATCATGTCAAGAGAGGCAGTTTTTAAAATTATTTTTGTGTGTGTATAGTTTAGTAGAGTAAGTTTTTTTGTCATAAATATTAGGTAGGTAGATTTTCTAAAGAACTGTAAAAAGTCATTTTTTTCACTATTTTCAAATTGATGTAAATGATGAAAAGAAAAAAATTCCTGCGAAAACCATGTATTCAAATAAATTTTGAAAACTATATCAAATGTTTATTTGTTATATTTATATTTATTTATGTTATATCATATTTATTTTATGCTTTTCTAAAACGATTCAAAAATTTATTTCACCGATAATCTATTCAAGTCAATTTAAATTTAATGTTTAAGAAATGTTTTATTGAAGCATTGCAAAAATGCAAAAAATATATATTTCAATTATTTACAATTTAGGTATTATTGAAATGTTTCTTAGTTCTTACATATTTCATGTTTACTGGGACATTAGCTGTGACTGTCACATTTATAGAAAATCAATACAGTTCTACAAATAGTTATGGCCAATTTTTACAATAATTGTTTATACGATTGAAGATAAAACGTAAAAACTCTCTGTACTGCACACATGGGTCATGGCATGGGGCTTTTAAAGATAGTCTGTTGTCTCGTTTTAGCAGTTCCTACAATAGAGAATGACATTTATACATAACTATTACCTATATCTTGCACAGTGTCAGTGCAGAAAAGTTTATTGGAACAAGATCAGTTTAGCAAAATTGGCAATCTTAATGTTTTTAGATATTTCTTAAGACTACGTACGATTTCATACCACTTTTCTAGTAACAAATTTAACATATTTTTCTGAAATATTCAATATTTGATGAAAGGTATCCGATGTGTCATTACTTTCGTCAGTTCACATTTTAGAATACACAGAAGCGACAAAAAAATACTAAAAAAAACAAATTCGTTGACATTGACAGACTTTTTTAATGTTAACAATATCAATTTTTTTAATTAGATATGTAAACATCTCTATAATGTGTATTTTTTTAACAATAATTTTTAATTTCAGGAGTAGAAGTCATGTCTCTTGGAACCAAGAAATATGCTGCTTTCGCCAATCCTGCCAGCGATTCTAATCTTCCTTCCTGCAACCCAGACTTTCGAACCATGTGATGGAATTTTCTGTCCGCCCCTAGTATCCAGGCCGAAAATTTCTATCGAAAACGAAGGTCCTGCTCCAATCTTCCTAGGGAGAGATGCTGAAAGTGGGTGCCTATGCCGAGAATACCCCAATGTGTACGTAGTCTGCTTCGGCAGACTGCTCTGTCAACGAGTACCTTTGGAACTAAACGTCACCACCCCCCTTTTGAAATTAACTGGTACCCATGTAGTGGAGTTGAAGCCAGGTGATTTCCGCTCTTTACCTCATCTTGAAGCCCTACAACTGGATGGCAATTATAACTTAACGACGATACTGCCCGGCACTTTCAACTCCAACTTGACCAAACTGACTAATCTTTCTATTTCCTTCAATCCCGTGCTGAAAACTCTCCATCCCAGATCTTTCGAGGGCCTAGTCAATTTAAAGACTTTGTATCTTATTAAGAACGGATTTGAAAGCATTTACGACGTGTCACAGTCTTTGTCCTTGCAAATCCTTCCAAATTTATTCAAGTTGTCCCTCAATGAAAACTACTTCAAGAACATTTCCAGTGACGATTTCAGTCCAATGGAGAATTCCTCATTGAAGGAACTAGGCCTAGTCCTTTGCAGGTTGGAACACATGCATCCAGACTGTTTTACTCCCTTAAAGAACTTGGAAGCTTTGCGCTTGGGAGAGAACAACTTCAATACTACAGTTATCACTGCTGTCATCTCAAGAACTGTAAAATTAGGTGTGCCACTGAAGCAACTCAATTTGTACTCGGTAGGATTCAGGAAAAACCCTCCTAGGAAGCTTATGGAAGTTATAGCCAATTCAAACATCAGCCACTTGAACTTAGCTCGTAACCAGTTCGAAGTTATTTCCAAAGATACTTTTCCATATATGCCTAACCTACAATTACTGGATTTAAGGGAAGTCTTAGCTCTGACGGCCGAAGCTGGAGCTTTCTACAACCTGCCAAACTTAAAAACCCTTCTGTTGAGTGAAAATAAGTTCCAATCTGTTCCACAGGATGCAATACCAAGCAACCTCACTTACTTAGATCTGCAACAGAACTCTGGAAATTTATTTTACCCCTCATATTTTTGTATAAAGAGTGGGAAGTTTGTCAATTTGACTCAATTGGCCTACCTGAACCTGAACTTTAATAGGCTCAATAATCTCTTCAACACGAGCTTTGTAGGGTTGGAAAATCTTCGTGTTCTAGGCTTGAAGAATGGAACGATCTATCACATCCACAATGATTCCTTCGTTCCTTTAACAAATCTGCAATTCTTGAACCTGGAAAACAATTACTTTGTGACTAATAACTACCCAGTTGGAATCGAAATAAACACCTTCAGAGGTCTGGAAAATTTGAAGATTTTGCTTTTGGGAGGTTGCGGAATTACTTATTTCTCCATGAATGGGAATCCTTTCGTCCATCTGAAAAACTTGGAACACTTGGGATTGGAAAGGAATGAAATTAAAAGCATTGCCCCCACAGTTTTCCTTCCATTAGTGAGGTTAGGGACCATAGACCTGTCAGACAATAAACTTCTCGCCTGGCAAGATAGAATCTTTAGTAAGAATTCCCATTTGAAGACTGTGATTATGAATAGAAATAGATTTAGTTTAGTGAGCGAAGCTATGTTGGATGATTTTTCTAATATAACGGATCTAGAACTAGAAATGAATCCGTTTTCCTGTGATTGTGAAAGTTACCACTTATTCCACGAGTGGTATCGACAGCACCCTACACATAGAGAAATTGATAGTTCAAATATAAATGCGTTTTGTGCCTTCCCGGAGTCTGCACAAAATTATTCCCTGGCAGAATATTTTGATAGCGTCCGTAATGGTACCATCGTTTGTGCTCCAAGAAGAATTTCGAAACTGATTGTCGTACTGCCCCTAGTGTTATTATTGTTAATTTTTATATTCCTAGCCATCGTCATGTATTACTACCGTTGGCATATACGGTACTGGGTCTTCCTAACCAGGCTCTACCTCAGCAGGAAAGGAAAGATTAAGCCGAATCCTGAGAAAAAGGGTTACAATAACTATATCTATGATGCCTTTGTCTCGTACAGCAACGAAGACAGGAATTTTGTAGTGAGACTGGTGTCGATGTTAGAAAACTATGACCCCTTTTTGAAGCTCTGCGTCTACGACAGGGACTTCCAGATCGGAGCCATGATATCGGAGAGCGTCTTGGAAAGCGTGGCGAAGAGTCGAAGGACTTTATTGATTATCAGCGACAATTATGCCAAGTCTCAGTGGTGTCGGTGGGAGAGCCAAATAGCGGAACACCACAGGTTGTTCTTTGAGGATCAGAACGGAGAGTACGTCGATGATACGTTGGTCCTGATCAAGTTGGGGCCGGTTAGCGGGAATCATTTGACGCCCACGTTGCGGTACTTGTTGAAGACGAGGATTTATCTGCAGTGGGAGCTGGAAGAGAAGAAGCAGAAGATGTTCTGGGATAAGTTGAGGAATGCCCTGGCGCCGCCCAAACATGAACAAGTTGTTCTGGAGAATACTCGGATGTAGTCAGTTCCTATTTTTTAGTTACGAATACTCGCAGTGTGTTCAGAGAGTGTCTTAACGTTATTTGAAAACTCGATCTCTATAGGGCGAGTTAATTTTGGCACTTTCGAGGACATACACAAAAATTGTTTTTTGTAAAAAAAATATATTTGAGGTAATGATATTGTGAGAAACAACTACTCTGCTGGTTACATGCTGTTTATCAGTTCTAATCGATATGAGATGACCAATGAACCAGTTAGCTATTTGGATATCTAGGTATTTACTGACATGTTTTGAATGGGTCGAATATAATCTACAAAATATATGTAATACCTTAAATATCATTGCTATTCGATGCCTACTGGCAGAGAGTGACCTACTAATCTGTAATACCAGCAAGTATTAAGTAATACTGCAATTTAATATATTATATACAGGGTGATTCAGAACTTATTAAAAAAAATCTGACCTTACACAAGGGAAAGCATGAAGTCGGCGACCGGCACGGCGGCAAAGCGTAATAAAAAATGAACGGATAAAAATTGAAAGAATTTCTTTTTCAAGGAAAGAAAAATAAATAAAATTTTATAACACCTATTTTAGCAAATTCAAGTGCTTTTGCCGCTATTATTATTAATTAATAAAATTAATTTGTGGTTTTAATTGTTGAGATGTAAACATATATGGGCCCGTCTTACCCAGTTTCTACGAACTAACACAAATATTGTCTTGTTTGACTATAAATTAAAACGATATTCATCAACTCCGAGTTGCTATTCACATAAGCCATTTTTAACACTTGAAAAACTATTGTAAACACTATCGCATTGACGATTGTAAAATCGGATTTCAGTATTCGGAATCACCTGGGGTCATGTATGCGAATGACGCTAGATACTACAGTAGCTCAGCGATGTAATGGTTGAAAATAGTACAGCTTCAATAATTTTTTTCTCGGAAATGAGTGTAGAAAAAATTTTTTTTACGATATTTACTCCATTTTTCATGATGCATCTATTTCCAAATTTTTAGGTTTTATATAAATATACCAAATATACCTTTTAGGTTATATTTCACCCACATTGTCACATTGAAACATGTCAATTAAATGTCAGTGCTACTTAATAATGCCTACTCACACAATGCTTTGTACCTACTGAATAAAGTGACCTACACTGTAGGTGCTATGAGGGCATGATTACAGTAGACGAAATAAACTTTTAAACTAATGATATTGTGGGAAACAACTACTCCACAGGCTATATACGAGCCCAGGCTCATAATAGTTCGGCCGGTAATAATTTGAAACTATATTTTTGAAGATAATATTAAACTTAAAACAAAGGTGCAAAATTTAATCAAAACTATTACAACTATATTCTAAACTATACTTTTAAGTAGCTGAAACTGAAAATTATAATTAAATTACGTAAAGAAACAAATCAGTATAACCAAAAATGTATTTCACGTGGTGGGTCATAATAGTTCGGCCAAAACCTAATATTGCGTTACGTCGCCTTTATTAGCAATAACCGCCTTAATTCTACTGGGCATTGTATCCACAAGTCGTGCACACTCTTCTGGTGGAATATTATTCCATACATTTTGCAAAGTAGCTTTTAATTCGGGTACTGTCCGCGCTGGATTTTTTCGAAGTTGCTTCTTCATGTTGTGCCAAAGTGTCTCGATTGGAGACAAATCTGGACTAGAAGACGTCCATTTTAGAACAGGAATGTTATGTTCTTGAAACCACGTCTTCACAGTTTTCGCAGTATGGCAAGGTGCACCATCCTGTTGGAACATGAAGTCACCGTCATCGGCTGCACATTGCGCGATAGATGGTAAAAAACTTGCTTCCAATATCTCCTTATATTTTTGGGCGTTAACAATTCCATCGATGAAGTGTAATTTGCCCACTCCTTTTGCAGACATACAACCCCATATCATGACTGATGCTGGGAACTTTACTTTTTTTACTAGACAGTCATTATGGAATGCTTCGCTGGATGTTCGTAACACCCTTTTACGGGAGTCGCCCACACAAACATCAAACTTGGACTCATCACTCCAAATTATATTGTACCACTGTCTTTGAGTCCAGTTCTGATGTTCCCGAGCCCACTTTAGTCTGTTGCGTTTTTGTAAAGTTGTCAGTAGTGGCTTTTCTTTTGCCTGTTAAAAAAAAATTGGATGCCAACAGTTTCACCAAAAAAAAAACGAATAAATTTTACCTTATAAAATTTGTATCCTATTTTTCTAATAGTCCTTTTAGTTGTAGACAACGAAATATCCTTGGCTATACTTTCTCTCCATAAAACAGTTATCTCTTTAGTGTTAGATCTCCGATTTGTTTTCACAATTCTCCGTAAAGCTCTTTTATTTGCTTCTGTAATTGTAGATGGTCGGCCGGTTTTAATTTTTTGATCAACTCCATTAGTAGTTTTATATAAATTGATAATGTCTTGAACGGTAGAACGCGGCACAGAATGAGAAACTGAAATTCGACGTGCCGAAATACCTTTCTTATGGGCATTAATGATGGACAAACGAAAATCTTTACTTAAGGGCTTACCACGAGGCATTATGCTTTAAATATGATTTGAAACTAATACTGACAGCTGTCTTGTTGATATATTTCATAATTGCTTTGTTTTAACTAGTCAGCTCGATTTCATGGCAATTACGATAAGCGGCCGAACTATTATGACCTACCACGTGAAATACATTTTTTGTTATACTGATTTGTTTCTTTACGTAATTTAATTATAATTTTCAGTTTCAGCTACTTAAAAGTATAGTTTTGAATATAGTTGTAATAGTTTTGATTAAATTTTGCACCTTTGTTTTAAGTTTAATATTATCTTCAAAAATATAGTTACAAATTATTACCGGCCGAACTATTATGAGCCTGGGCTCGTAAGTAAAAACCTAAGATTATTAATCAGGAGTATCGCCAGTTTCGAATTTGTTAGTAGTCATCGATATGCTGTAGGTGAAACATCAACGAATAATTGAACTATTTGTATGTCTATCTAGATATTTTGAGTGTTGGTGAGATATAACCTATAAAATATACTGACGGCAACTAATGAGTTCGGTATGTGCATGGCTTATATCTGGCAAATAATTTGGGTTATAACATAACTGAAAAAGTGTAAATTATAAAAAAATATGACGTATGCCACTGGTTTCTATGCCTAGAATTGTATAGTCTCTCTAGAAAATAGAAATTCAAAAATCTTTGTAAAATACAAGATACCCTCAAAAGACGTCAAAATTAACAATTAACACATCCTGTACGTGGTCAAGTTTTTTTGAACACTCGGTATATAGAATATTGTTTTGTTTATAAACCAGTTTATTTATTATATACGTTAGTACGTTACATAGCATTATTTTATGTAGAAAAGATTTATTATAGATTCTATTTTCCTGTAGCTTTTCACATTTTTATATGTATTAACAGTAGACTGATTAATGATAGAAAATAAAGGATTGTTTAAAATGTTGCATTATTTTTTAAAACTATTTTATTCTGACGACAACTTTAAATGAAACCACAGATAAGGGCCTGGACATCAAGAAAATTTAATGTTAAAATTTTCAGTTTCTTTAATATTTATGCAAAATTTCGACAATTACGAGGAAATCTTGATGAAAATATTGGAAGCAGTTCGAATGTTTATTTAGGAAAAAAAACCATACCCCCCCTCTGGCAAAAGAGTTACTAAGGTTTATTTTTCTGTTTACTAGAGCTGGGTCGCTCATGAACGACTCGCACGAATGTGCCGGCACATAATCTTGTGCCGTGAACGAACGACTCGCAACGAAGGAGCTAATCGTTCATCGTTCATACCGGCACCAAATCTGTGACCGGCACTGAGCGAGCAATGAACATTGAACATTGAACGAGCCGAGAGCCGAGCTCGATTGTTCCACTCCAGCTCCAGAGTCAGAGGTAAATACCACGACCCACGATTGGACTACATACTACATATGTGTATGTGTGAATTCTCCATATAACGTTGACTGATTATCACGACAGAAATATAATTTAGGAATAAGTGAGCCGCAAATGTAAAAATAAATGTTTATTATTAGAATACTGTAGAATATTTTAATAGGACATATAATTGTTTAAAACTGCAATAAATTATTATCAAGATATTAAAAATAGAATAAAGTTTATTTCTCCTAGTCATAAATAAACGGAAAAATTATTAAATTAACAAAATCATCTCAAATGCAGTTATAGGTAATAGTTAAAAAATGTTTGCAAATTATGTAGATACCTATTACAAATTATAATTTAAAAATATGATTTGGGAGACTTTTTCACCTTGTAAACTACTTCATTTAGCAGTAACAATTTGCCCTGCTTTGGAAAAAATCCTCAC
>NW_019416454.1:97158-245489 GCF_000390285.2 Anoplophora glabripennis
TTTTTTTTCAAAATATGTACTGAAATTTGAAATTTTTTCAACAAACATTTTAAAAAGTTACAGTATCAAAATTATTTCTTATTTTAAGTAGGAAGACTATTAGAGCATTTAAAAGTGTCTTTATTGCTTGAGTGATTTTAATGCTTTTTATCAAATGTACTTATTTTCTCATGGTGACAAAAAAAATTATCTACGTGAAAATTATTTTACAAAATCAATTTCTGAGTGATCTGTGTAGGGTGAGATTTGTTATGTAATTTTAAATTTAGCGGCGGCAGAATACCTAAAACAAATATTGAGTAGGTAGGTATATTAGTTGTAGAGCGTACAACTAGATGGCGCTTGCATCTTTTACCGGCTACAGGTAATTTAACTCACTGTATTACCGACAATTCCTAGAAAAGGAAAGCAATAGAAGTTGGAGAAAGTGTCAACAGTTAGCGCTGTTAATGACCACGAAATCTGTTCAAGTTTCCTATCTATAGTATCATTTATCTAGGGTGCCGACACATCCAAAATGAACGAGCGACCCAGCTCTACTGTTTACAGGGTCTGTGTTTTACGGTAACTATAGAGTGGTGACATGAAATAGTGCCACCTTGTGGTGTTACAGGGAATGTAAAATTTCGACAATCAGAAGGAAATTTTGATGAATATGTTGAGACGCGTGTACATTTTTATAAATGTTCAAATCTCCCATAGATGGCGCCACCACTTTTTCCTTGTAAGTCACCCACACAAGTGTTACGGAAAGTCTATTTAAGTAAGGTACCCACAAAGGTGGGGAAGGGTTGGGATCTATGATGAAACGATCCACTACCAGGACAAGATTTAATAAGTGTTTCATGAGATAATGACATGACAACATAGAAAGTTTTATAGTTATTAGTTTTGTAAAACTGTTTATTTAGAAAAAAAAAATAAACCCTACCCCCCCCCTTTGGCAAAAGAGTTACTAAGGTTTATTTTTCTGTTTACAGGGTCTGTGTTTTGCGGTAACTATAGAGTGGCGACATGAAATAGTGTCATCTACTGGTGTTACAGAGAACTAATATTGCGGCAACGCCATCTTTTGGTGTCACTTGAAACTAAAATTTCAACTATTCTCAATGTGAACTGTGTCTTAATTCCTTGGTTTTTAAGGTGAAATTTCAAGAATCTAAAACCACGTAATAGGCCAGCAGCAAACTGTGGATGCATTTTAACTTCGTTTTTGTCTCGTTTTCTTTGTTTGACAAATATTAATACTGATGAAATAAAAAGCTTCTTCCATTACACACTTTTATTCACGTTATGAATATATTAGTTCTTTACTCGATATAATAAAACTAGTTTTATACATTGCACGTTGTTTCTGTGGACAGAATTAATAAATAAAGGTATTAAATACAGACTATATACAGCGGGTTTATACATTAGCACGTTATTTAATAAGTACTGCATGACTAAAAGGTATTAAAACTACATTCTTTGGCTTTAAAATGGGCGCTGGAGCTCTTGTCACTTTCGTCCTACCTCACGAGTAAATCGTCATCAGGATCATCTGAAAAATAAGAAATATAAGTCAGATAAGTGGAAGAATTTATTATCCAAACGTAATAACTCACTTCTTCCAACGATAAAGGGTTGCTCTTCATCTTCGTGTCCAGATTATGGTAACGTTCTGAAACAAAACACTAAATTCATACTTCGTACAGACAAATCGGAAATGATTGAAGGAGACTTAAAGCATAAATTTTATAAGTCATTAGAATCATCAGATATATAGGATATTATTACATTGCCACGGTTTTAGGGTAAGTTAAACTGTCTGCGGCCAGGGGGCAGCACTGTTGCGCCATCAGACATAACCTCGAAAGCAATTTATTGCTTAAACTGCTATAATAGGGTAATAAAAGTTGCAAATATAATAAGTACTAATGATAAATGATTAATTTGTCAGATCTAAGGTTTCGATCGCAATACCCCCTGAATCCTGACACCCTACAAATGTCAGCCCTTGTTTTGACGTAACTTATAGCATAGTTTATACAGGGTGATTTATTAATAATGGGAAAATCGAAAGGTGAAGATGCTACATGTGAAATGGTGACCATTGGCACAAACATGCCTTATCCGAAAGTTGATAGTTTTGGAAATACAGGGTGTTGAAAGTTAACATTTTAAATCACTTTTTTGGGATTATTCTGAAAATATGTAGGTTAGGAACTTGAAAATTTGCGAAACTATATTTTTTTAAACGACGAATAAGATGCGTGTTGCAATTTCAGCGTTGCGCATAGAGGGCGCCAGTTACGACCAATTTTACCAAAAATTTTGTTAATAACTTTTTACCCTGTATGTCTAACATGAAACTTGATTCAAAACTTGAAAGAGCAGTCATTTTTCCATTAATTATGTACTCTTGTTTCATTTCGGTATCTCGATCCGTTTTTGAGAAAACTATGTTTCGATAATACGAGAAATTAAAAGCGAAACAAAGTGTTTCTTCATGTCTCTGTCCTGTCTGTATGTCGGAGGGTGGTGGAATTGAATTTTTCCACTGCGGCAATTAGGCCTTATTAGGCCCTATGTACACAGTCCTTCCTTACTCGAGTACTTTTCATCAAACCATTCTATTACTACACGGGTGGCTTGATGGCAAAGTCTCATACAGTTTTTATGTATGATCTTGAGTTACAGAAATTTATTGCTCTATTCTCATTACCATTTTATAGGGGACCATACGCAGGTGGAAAGTGTTGAGTGACCCAGGCCTCTGGTAGGCTGCCACAGCCAGGTCCCCAAGCCTGCCTTTAGATCATCCATCCAAGTTCCGGCTTGCGTCCGCGATGCTTAACTCGGCAGATCGAAATCCACCGGCCACGTGCATTCTTCATGTTATTTCAACAATTAACAATAAAACAAATGAAATACGCAATAGTGGTTTAAAGTAATTGTTCGAAGAATCCACCGTTGACACTGATACACTTTACACGTTTTCCGAGAAATCTCCGAGTTTGAAACAACATATTGGTATTGCGTCTGACTTCGTTGGCTGCGATTTGTATTCTTTGCCACAACTCTTCATGCGAACCAATAGATTCTTCTCCAAAGAGAAAAATCAAGAGGATTGAATTCCGGACTTTTAGGTGGCCAAGTAAAAATGCTTCCACGGCTTGAAGAAGTTCTATTTTATTTAAGAAGACAGTTCAAGCATGACGGAGCTCCACCGCATTTTTCTCGGCCAGTGCATGCATATTTAGATGCAGTTTTTCCAAATCGCTGGATTGGCCATGTAAGCATTTTTGCTTGGCCACCCAGAGTCCGGATTTCAATCCTCTTGATTTTTCTTTTTGGTCTCGAATGAAAGATATAGTTTACAAAGAATCTATTGTTTTGTGTGAAGAGTTGTGGCAAAGAATACAAATCGCTGCCAGTGAAGTCAGACGCAATCTCAATATTTTCGAATGCGAAGATCTCTCAGAAAACATTGTGTAAAGTGCATCAGTGTCAACGGTGGATTCTTCAAACAATTAAATTACATCATTACGTATTTCATTTGTTTTATTGTTAATTGTTGTATTAACATAAAAACACTTACTTTGGTTTCACTTTTAATTTCTTGTATTATCAAAACATACTTAATCTATTTTTCTCGAAAACAGATCGAGATCCTGAAATGAAACAAGAGTACATAATTAATGGAAAAATGATTGCTGATTGATGATTCATTTAGACATTTGTAGGCCATGAGGATATTAGAAGTGTAATTCAATGCTGCACAGGGCATTAGTCAGCAGAGTAGTTGTTTACAGAAATATCATTTGATTAAAAGTAGTTTCACCTAGATGTAACTCAGCACTTGCTTTCATAATATCTGAGAAGCAACAGGTCGCTCCCTGCTCGTTTGATTGTATGAGGCTTTGCACTGCATTCGTAGATGTACTAAATTTCAATATTTCCCAATTACTTTCGGAAATATTGCTAAAAATTTGTAAAAATGTTACGGTATTATGAAATACTATTATTTGAAAAAAAACGGCCCCACGTTTGAACCCTGTGGCATTCCCGATAGTTACACGATCGTTACACGTCGTGTTTCACTTTCGAACTTACCGTGTGACAGATGCAGACGGACGAGTGCCATGATATAGTTTTCGGTAGTGAGAATCCTGTTCTTCGCGAACCTAAGCACGAGGCACTCCAAAACTTTGTTGCTGACCGTACAACCGGCTTCCCAAAGTAGCGCGCGCAGGTTATAACTTGACGTCTTGCCGCTGCTGTGGCCCCTCTCGAATTTCTGGAACGCCAACTGAAATGAAAAGAAGAGTCCAGTGTGTATCGAAAGAAATACGCAGGAGACAATTTTCTAATTAAAGTACAATCTCCTATACACTTACTCTCCAGAAGTGTAGCATGTGCATCAAGACGGGAATGTCTATAAGATTTATCCTCCCACTGATGTTGCAGTCCCTCAGCATGATTAGGCTCTTGCAGAACTCCAAGCTGGGCTTCTCCGACAGGCACAGCCTCCAGTGGGCTTTTAGGATTTTCTGCAACTGACTAGCGTCGACTTCTGGAGGGTATTTCACTAAGAGTTTGGCCAATGCCGACTTTCCATCGGCCTGAAATTAAGAATTATTTTTTTCATGTTCTAATGTCATCCAGGTCGGTTATTGTGAACATAAAGCAAATTCGTATTATTTCTATTCCAAGCATATAAACGCTGGAAGGTAACAGTTTAAGAAATATATAATTTTCGATTTTTCTACTGGCAATGGATAAATGTGGAGGCATTGATGTGGTGATTTAATATGAAGAATTTTTTATCAAATAGGTAGATATGCTAGAAAGAATTGATGTCTTCTATTATAGGCGAGCGGTTCACCCCTAAAAATGGAGATAACCGACTAAATGTTTAAAACAAAAACCTACAGCATGAAACTTTTTTTATTTTATAAATTGTATTTTTCTGATAATTTACATTCTTTTTTATATTTTTCGGCGTGGTTAGTTAATTGCTATAAACAAAAAGGTGTAAAAAAAATTACTCGCCGAATGGCATTGAAAAGTTTTTTATTGTAAAATGAACCAAAATAAACACTCGTTCTTTTCAAAAAATGCTTCGTTTCCGAGATATTTACAATTTAATCTGAAAAAATCGACAAACTTTCAGAATTTTTTTCTCAAAAACTACTGAACAGATTTTAATTCTAAAAAAAGCATAATAATCGGCAGATTTTCTATTTTAAGATACATTTTTTGGGTATAGGTATATCATTTTATTGAAGGTCTAAAGCGAGTAAAAAAAGTCTTTTAAAGAAAATTATGATAACACTTTAAATTTAAATTTTCTTTTTACAATATCTTGGATTAGATTATATTTGCAATAAACATTATTATGATTTTTTTTTAATCGATATATGTTGACAGTACAAATGTTCAAAAGATCATTTTGTTTGGTTTTGTAGCCGGAGTAAGGTTTTTGCAAGTAATTAGTAAAATTTAAATATTCGATTTTTGGTTTTATATATTGCTAAAATTGACTTGAAAGTTATACCATAACTAAACTAAATAAGCTTTTTAAATCGTAAAATTAACCTAATATTAATAACCGACCTAGCCGTCTCGAAAAATAAAAAAGTTATTGGATAATTATTTTATTTTTATTTAATTTTTAAATAAGTTTTTCGTTATTTTCGACAAGTTTTTCAGTTGAAACAAGCATTTCATCATCAATTTCGGATGGAACATTTTGACATTCATCTGAGCACTCCAGATTTGATGACAAACAGTTACAATTTTCCGTAGAACATTTTCCACTACATGAACGATTTAAAAAGCTTATTTAGTTTAGTTAATAAAAAATAAAACATAGATAATTGTTTACATTTTTTAAAAACGAATTTTGTACATCTTACTTCGAATTTGTGACAGAACCCCCCAACCAAATGTGTTATTTTTTGAAAAGGTCGGCCGCCATCTGGAATTTAGTAGAATTGACCTCGAATTCGTGATCAGCGACCCCAAAAACCCTCTTATACCAAATTTGGTGCGAATCTGTTATTTTTTTAAATTTGGTCGGCCATCTTGGATCCGCCATACTGAATTTTGCAAAATTGACCTTGGATCCGTGATCAGCTACCCAGAAAACCCCCGCATACCAAATTTGGCGCGAATCTGTTATTAATTTTTTTTATATTCGTGATATTTGACGTTAATTGACCCGTTTTTTTGAGGTTAGAAGAAGAACCATCAATTCTGACCGCGAATTCATTCATTCATAGAAAAAAATTTTTTTTGTATGTTTCCTAGCACTTTTTCTTGAATTTCTAATATTTCTGATCTGTTTTTTGAGGTTAGGATATTCCTGTAATGTGATAGCTCAATTCTGACACCGGATTCGTGATCAGGAGGCAAAAATACTTCGGATAAGATATGTCGCATGAAAAGTAAACTTTTTTTGTGTGGCTGTGTTCCTATTAGGAGCACAGAATCTGTAGAGCATATTTGTATTAGGTGTGCAGCTCCATCAAGAGATATAAAATAAAAACATTTTGCATTAGGAAAACAGAAATGATGACACGTAATTAAACAAAATATTTCTCTGTAAATAATTGCTTATGAGCCTAAATTTTAACTTTGAACCTTTGTATTATCAATATTTCATTAAATAGCAATAACTTACAGATATTGGTGAGGTGGATTCATCCATAAATTCTGCTGCGATATTTCTTATAATCATATTGTCCTCGTTAACTTCCCTGCAACAAAAAAACACTGTCTTCAGTGCCTGCAAACAAATTGGATGCTGCGTATCTTACCAAATATTACTTTGCTCGTCGGTAAATATCCTCAGAAGAAATTTTCCGTCCAGATTTGGTATGTTGGTTTGAGGTACTACAATGTATTCGCCAGGGGGCAGTGTGAAAAACGTCACCACCTCCCTCGCTATGGAATGATTTGTTACGTCCAGTGGTTTCTGAAAGGAAAGTTATATTTACCCGATAATAAGTGAATATTTAAAATCTGGTTATAAAACTAGATAATTTCCTCCAAAAAAATGTTATAACAAGAACTAATTTCAATTTCCGAATTCCTACCTGTTCGGTAACGAAATGCGGGGTCAGTCTTTGCATGGAAGGGGGCACTTCGTACACGGCGAATCCTATGGCATATAGAGGCCTCTTCTTTTTGGCATCTAACACGTTCGTCTCGTAGAACTGTGTGATGGATACGACTACGTGACACTTATTGCTCGACGTCCTCGGTATTTGAACGTGGAATTGTGGGTTCATGGCCGTTGTCTCTGCAACACGAACAAAATCATTTGAAAGTTTGAATTACTTTACGGTATATTACAAATTAGCTATTAGTTATGGAATTATAAATTTTTACCAATATAAGACGGTCCTCCTCCAGCATTGTACCCCGCCCTCCATCTTCTCCTCGCCAGCACTGCCCTCCATGGTTGTTTCGAGTGTAAAGCTACCTCCATCATCCAGTCGTCAGGCCCTATGTGGACTAGATCCAACTGGGTGAAATGACGAGAAAAATCCTCAAACGACATCCTGAAATAACAAAGGAAAAAAACCACTAAATAATGAAAAAAAAATAAATAAATAAAAAATAAGAAAAAAAAATTAATGAAAATATTTTGCTATTTCTTTTTCTAAGTGATAATGTGTCAAAATTCTTTTTTGAAAATACTTTTTATAGTAGTTTTTCAAGTGAGTTTGCTTCCAGTAATAAATTTCACAACAAAAATGTAGTAGTATTTTTACCCTCTGAGTGAATCTAAAGTCAGTATTCCTGTATCAGTTTCTATTTTGACCCTAACATCAATAAACTTCTCTAGAAGCGGTTTTTGAAATTTCAAATTAACTTAATATTCAAATTGTATCCAAAAAATAGGGTTAAAAGGAACTATGACGTTCAAGCAATTTTATTGCATGAATTGTTCAAAGGGTCATTTTAGATGAAAAAACCGCGGAGTGCTATTAAATTAGAGGGTGGAAATTGGAGATAGGGGTGAAAATGCACCCCTTTCAGTTTTTTAATCGTAGCCTGAAAACGAAGCAAAATTTCGTTATAGTTCATAGGAAGAATTGAATCTCCCGTCGAATTGGCTTATTTAAAAAATTTAAAATGGGAAATTTTATGCAAAAAATTGTTAATAAACAGTTTTTTCCTATTTTGCCTCTAGTTTTTTTTTTAGTAAAGATAGGTATAAAAAAAGTAGATAAAATTTCCTTTAAAATAAGTATTTTTGGATGAAAATTGACTGATATATGACCGCTCAAACTTACAATTAGCCAATTATTCGATTTTCGTCGCGTTTATCCTTAAACGTTTTAATTTTTTGCAAATAAGAAAGAAAATAAGACATTCAAGGATTTTTATCACATGACTTGTTCGAATTGTCAATAAAAATGAAAAAATCGCGGGGTGCTATTAAATGAGAGGGTTGAAATTGAAGATAGGGGTGAAAATACATTTTTACAGTTTTTTAAATATAGCACGAAAACGAAGCAAAATTTCGGTATAGTTCATAGAAAAAAATTTGGAAGAGAATTGAATTTCCCATCGAAATAGTTCATTTAAAAAATATAAAAGAAAGATTTTATGCAAAAAATCATTAATAAACAATCTTAAAAACAGCAAAAAATAAGATTTTTTGTTTTTTTTTACTTAGGCACAGTTAATTGCTGTATAAAAAAAAACAAGATGAGATTCCCTTCAAAATGATGCGTTTTCAAAAGTTTTTGGACTAACATTGACTGAGTTATAACCGGTCAAACTTAAATAATTTTTCGATTTTCCTCGTTTGTAACATAATAATGATTATAATTCTCATTATTTTTGCAACAAATTGGTTCTTTACTTAATAAAAAATTATTTCAAAAGTTTTATTTGTTAATAATAAATAAAGATTTTCACAACTTACGAGTCAAAATAGTAAAAAAAATCAAAAAATCTTATTTTTTGCTTTTTTTTAAATTGTTTATTAACGATTTCTTGCATAAAATTTTCCTTTAAAATTTTTTAAATAAGCCATTTCGATGGGAAATTCAGTTCTTTAAATAATTTTTCTATGAACTATAGCGAAATTTTGCTTCGTTTTTGAGCTACAATTAAAAAACTGAAAGGGGTGCATTTTCACTCCTATCTCCAATTTCCACCCTCTAATTTAATAGCACTCCGCGGTTTTATTCATCTAAAATGACCATTTGAACGATTCATGTAATAAAAGATCTTGAACGTCATAGTTCTTTTTAAAATCCCATAATCAACACCTAGTCTATAAGTAATCAGTGATTGCAAAAACATTGGAATTTATGATTTGATTGCACCTTAAGCCCATAAGTCTGTAATTTGTTATTTGAACGATTTTAATCGCCAAACCTTACGATTATTAATTGCACAGTTAAAGAAATCTCCATTTGAAAGAAATTATATTTGTGTAATTGAGGAGTGCAGAAAGGCAAGGGGACACAGAGAAGAAATTTCATTTGAAATTATTGTCATGAATAAAGGTAATAACTGACAATATGTTTAAGGGGACAGGTATGTACTGAGGTGTTTGAAAAATATTATTTGTGACTGTGATTTTTAAAGCAAATTTGTAATATTAAAGAAATGTGAGAGGTATTTGAAAGAAGTTGTATTTTTGATTATTACCTATTTACAGAGTTTTTATATTAGGATCATAGACATGTAAGAAACAATTAGAAAAATATTTTACTTGCGATTTACGCGGTTTCATGGCATTTGTCAATGATTGAATAAATTTCTGAGGTGGTTGCCATGTCGTCGGTTTGAGTTTAGACTTTTCGACCTTTTGAGAGACATATCGCTCTCTTCTTTAAAAGAACCATGCAACAGAGTTCCCCCTGAAGAAGAAAACAATATATGCCTTTCGAAACTTTAAAATTTCTAATCTGATGGCATTAAATAGCATACTACATACCTACGATTAATATTTGTGCAGAAAACTGGTAATATTAGGAGTGCAGATATGTAAAGAGGTATTTAAATGGAATTCTATTAATTACGATTGATATTAGTAAGGGAATTTGTAATGTTAGAAAAGTAGATATTCAAGGAGGTATTTAAAAAAATCTTATTTATAATTGTTAATTATTATAAAGAGATTTGATAACATTAGGAGCACAGAAATGCAAGGAGGTATTTGAAATAAATTATAAACTAATGCAACAAATTAAAGGTCTAAAGAATTTCCGAAATTTTTCCATGATTTTTGACAGACTGTATATAGGTGAAAAATGGTCGTATGGGGAATTTTTTAGGAGCTACATTTTGCAAATTTTTTCACGGACTTGCATTTTTTTTTCAGCTAAGTCATTCTATGGACCAGTTAGTTTGTTTATTCAGCTTCAATTTCCGTTTTTTTTTTTTAATTTCGATACGACCATTTTTCATGGAAATATCGGACTTTTAATGGAAAAGGATCCTTTTGTCTTCAATCATCGATATATCGGCGACAAATGGAAAAAAAATGTTTCAATTTTTTTTTTTTTTTCATCAATTTATACGTTATTTGCGGTAAAAGTGTGAGAAAACCTCACAAAAAAAATGTTTCCCATTTTAATTATGATTATGAAGTGTTTAAGCTCAAGAAACGTGAACTTTTAATTTTTATCAAAAGTTTGACTCTTTGAAACAAAGAAACGGTTCTCTAGATCGAGATGAAACTTCACAGGGTTCTTCTGGTTATATCGAACTGTAAAAGTCATGTTTAACATTAGTCATTTCCTGAATATTTCTAATTTAGTCGTCAATTTTCTAAAAAATCATAAATTACCCTTTTTTCCTGTTTTGTTAAATTCGTGTAAAGGATGAAACAAAAAATTTTTCCGGAAAGTTGCGGCAGCATGTTATAGGAAATTTATTCCAGTTTTCGAAACTGCCCTTAAATTCTCTGTACGACCATTTGTCGCCGAAATATCGATGATTAAAGACAAAAGGATCCTTTTCCATTAAGTCCGATATTTCGTTGAAAAATGGTCGTATCGAAATGAAAAAAAAAAGGAAATTGAAGCTGAATAAACAAGCTATCTGGTCCATGTAATGGCTTAGCTGAAAAAAAATTTTCCAAGTTCGTGGACTCGGAAAATAAAAAAAAAAATTAGCAAAATTTTTTTGTAGCGCTATTTCTTAGAATTGCATGATAACCGTAGCTCCTAAAAAAATTCGACCGAAATATCTAAAAACTAGAATCTTAGAGCTTCAAAATGTTTTTTTTAAATTACCTATACGACCATTTTTCACCTAAATACAGTGTGTCAAAAGTCACGGAAAAATTTCGAAAATTCCTTTGACCCTTTAATTTTTTGCATTAGTGTATTTATTATCATTTTTATTAATAAATCTAATACCAAATGTGTAAAAGTGCAAATAGATATTTAAAAGAATACTCGCCTTAGTTATTTAAAACACAGAACACAACCTTAAACATTTAAATCGTTCACTTACCAGAATTCTCCGTCATTAGTGACTCTGACACTCAACAGCTCCTTATCTCGAGCAGACAGTCCATCCCATTCCCAGGACCTGTCACTCCAGGGGCCCGTCCACTCGCCCCTAGCCCAGGGATTCCTCAACCTTACCAGGGGCACTTCACCGTTAACCCCCCTCACCCTGGCTAAGCCCGTGACGCTATATGCGTGTTGGGTGATGAGACCATTGCGCAGGCGTAGCTGTCGCTTGTTATCCTTTTCCTGAAAATGATGGTGTTCATAGAAGTGAATGAAATTCCAGCACAAAAATAATCATGGGATTGTGTGTAATTTTTTTGCAAGGAATAACTACGAAAATTATTTATTATGCTCATATACACTGAATTATTAGAATCTGGTAATGTAGGTTAGTTTACCATATGTAAGAAATCACCTGTAAAATATTAATATTAGTGAATAGGTCGAGAAAAATTATATTGACGCATCAAGTTTGTATCCTTGATACTCCTATTTGTGATGATGCGAAAGTGTAACAATGGCACCTTTCATTCCTTAAGAATATTGAATAATAAATTATTCGGTGTTGTATGCACTTCATTTTTCCGGTCATATACAGACAGACGTCTACCAAAGCATGAGACATTTTTTTAACTATCCAAAGTCTTCATTATAAACACGGTCGGAAAGTACCGATGGTCCATCTGCCGTTACGTGAGAGCGATAAAGTAAGTCATAGAAATCCGTGCGATAGAGAAAGATGGCTTTAATGAAGGCGTCTAATAGTCACCGCCCATTTCACCATTCCACAAATAAGAAGTGGATCTTATTTGTGGAAGGGCGAAACGGGCGGTGACTATGAGACGCCTTCGTCTAAATGATAATAGGAATCTCAAGTATTTTCTACATTAACTATATTATATGTATTCATCCATTTTATTTTGTTGCGTTACTTTAAAATATTACCAAGTCTTTTACAAAATAAATATGTTTTGTTTTAATAAAAGCGTGATTTTATCGTAGAAAATATTATTAAAAACCATCACAGTTTCTAATGCATAATAATCACTTTTAAGGTCTTATTAATTGTCAAACTTACTTTTTACTAAAATTATCATTTAAAATCACGACCTAAAATTCAAATATATCCAGAGAGGGCAAATGTTCGATAATGACGAGAATCCTCTACTCCCCGCTCACTTCTTCGAAGTCGGGAAGGAATTTTTCAATTAAATTTCTCATAGTCCGTCCCACTGAGTTGATTTCGAGGCGTAGGGAGAATTGTTGGGACGGTTATTGGCGTTAAAGCAGAATTTTCCAGATTGCGACAATTAAATTGGAGATAGAAATAATACTACACTTGAAAACGTGGTACGATACTCTTTTGCAAAATAAACGGAGAATACTTTATTCTAACTGCTTCAAAATTGCTGGGAAATATATTTAATTATAGACTTGACGAAGGTCAAGTGTTCCTGGCGCATTCGCCAGAAATTAGAATGCAAAATTTATTAAAATTGTATCTACACTAAATATACGATATTTTACAGTGTAGAAGATATACTTAAGGTTTTTTTAGTCAAATTTAAAAAATAAACAAGCATTATAAAATGTGTACATCAAAATTGAGTTTGTATGGATTTTGCCATATTTCTTTAAGATTTTTTATGTTTATATGTTCAATTAGCTACATTTCCCAGGTATCTGTAACAAATGTAACAACCTTTTGACCTTAGGATATTGACCTTTTATTTGACATTTGCCATTTGATCTGTAAAATAATGTTTATGTACCTTGAAGCTGTTTTGAGGTTTTTTATTGTATTTTAAAGCAGTTCTGTCCCTTGTTAATAATTCTTCTTGAACCCGTTTCGATGTACTTTGTTATAAAAATATATTTTACAGTTTTTTTTACTATTCCAAAATCGAGCTAAGCGACGAATTTTTACATATTTTGAAGCTGTTTTAATGCTCTGCGATGCAACATGAAATTATTATAGTGTGGAACAGCCAAATAGAATAAATTCAGTAATCTCAATTATTGTGCACATTTATAAAAAATCCCGAGACACGTCGATTGTGGGTTCTGAAACGACATCTTGCAAACGTAATGGTTTTAATATTTATTGCAAAAATTAATGGTCTGCTTAACGAAATTTGTTACAATAAACAAAAATATAAAAACAGCGTTTTGTTCTGGCAGGCTAGCAAAAACAATTTTAGTGCATTTTTTCAATCCCATAGATTGCTTTCTGCAACTATCGATAGATTCTCGATAGTGACTAAATAACGCATCACTGTGCCCATCTGGCAACTATTTACCGCACAACTACCAGCAGTTTTAAATTAGTCGTGCGGAAGTAGTCAGTTTCAATTCAATTAGTTAGCAAACTGTCATTCATTTTGACAGTTTTAACACTACTTGCTTGCTGTGCCGTGGTGCGTCCCTGGTACCTGTTGTAGTGTGTAGTGTTGTAATTATTTTTTGTTTTGTGACACTTTTAACGATCGTTGATTGTATTTGTAAACTGTAGACGGTTGTCTGTGGTTGCAATTTGTAATAATAATGGGAACGGTAAAAAGCGCCAAAAATCACGCTGACTATCGATATTTCTCGACTTCTAGGAAGTTGGCATTTGTTGCACGACAACGCGCTATCTCATCAATCGACACTTGTGACCAATTGTTTGACTAAAAATCGTATTTTAACTGTCGATCCACTCTCCGTATTCGCCTGATTTGACACCGTTCGATTTTTACCTTTTCCGAAAAACGCATTTGCCGATGAAAGGAAGGCGTTTTGTAGACGTAGAAGCCATCAAGGCTTGTACCAACATCCTGAAGGACATCCTAGCCGACAATCTAAAACACTCATTCGACATGCTTTTAAACCCGCGCAAATCGCTGTGGCTGTACCAAAGAGAATAAACTAATAAGAGTTTTCACATTCATTCATGCCGTCGACCAAATTTCTATCTTTGTCACTATGCGCCAGGGACATACAATTTGAGTGAAAAATGATGCACTTGGCGCAGGTAATAGTAAACTATAGTAAATTTATGAGACTGATTTAATTATAGACATCCTCGCATATCTAGCTATCCTTGTCAGTGACAACAGGAGACACGCAAATGAGTGAAATGGAAAACAAGAGAAGGTCGACACTAGTTGGGCATCTCGTTGCCAGGTCTGGTTTTCGTCTTTTCGTTTTATGAATCATAGTGAACGTTTGGTAAATCATTATAACAGTTAGGTATCTTGTTTTCTGCTTTCATATTATTTACAAACTTAAAAATGAATTAAAAGAAATATTTAATCCTCATCCTTGTAAAAAATTTCCTTACAACTTCTTTTTGTCACTTTTTACTCGGTTAAAAATTTATCATGTATTGAAGCAAACAAATCTCCAGTTAAGGCAAGGAAAGCCTATTCAAATTCAAAAACTGAAAAATTTACAACATGTATAATAAAAAAAACACTTAACTAAATGTTAAATAAATCTAGGATGATTGTAGGTTTGTAAGTTGTAGTTGTAAAATGAAGTTTTATAATAATTCGTGAAACCTTTTGTGTGTGGGGAAAATCATTAATTGTTAAGTAGGGCTTCGCAAAATGTTGTTTGTTTAACTTTAGCTATATTTAACTCAATAGTAGGATGTAGGATGTATAGTATTTATATAATATATAGCCCTATAAACCAACTATATAAAATGTAAGAGTACTTATAAATAGCATTTCCCTTGTTAAAATAAATAAGTTATTATAGATCAGTTTTTTTATCTACTAACGATCATGTTTTTTTTACTTCTGAATTTTGTTCGATAGAGTTCAACAAATGATAATATGTATATGTGTTCCGATCAAATCGTAACATGTGCATTGTTGACAATTTTTAAAAGCTGCTCCATGTTTCTTGTTTAGGTCGTAGAATATGCTGATTAGCTCTTCTTAGGAAAGGCAGGATATTGTAACATCGTCTGCTGAAGTGTAGGGAAACTTCGAAAAAGTATGAAAACGTTTAAACCTAATATCTACTATGAAAGTTACAAATATGTTATACCATAAATACACCATTGTATACGTGTATGCTTTGGTGGGCAGCTTCTTTAAAATACGTAGTTAAAAGTATTTGTTGATATTTTTATAGGTAATTTTATTGAGCTATGGATATTCTGACTGACAGCTGTTTTTTATGGTAGATATTTAAATTCACCGTATAATAAACAAGTTCAAGGTATGTAAATAGTTATGTTTTATCAAGTTTATAATATTAAGACTTTATGATGCAAACACTCAACCTATTACATTGCCCAATTTCAAAATTTAATCCTTACATTTAGGCCAGTAACTAAACATTACAGGCCTTTTCGTTCCAATACTCTAATAAGTCATAAAATTATTGTATCAGTGTCGGACGTGGCGAAGCCGGTCCTGTATTCTCGTCCGATCGGAAAGGCAATGTCAAATGTTCATTTAATGAATGAATTGTGTAGATCTACGCGTGCGCCAGGCACAACAGAAATCGTCGAAAAAAACGGAACTTGCTAGATAGGAAATTACATTATGTGAAAACTCTTATTAGTTTATTCTCTTTGGCTGTACTGTTGAGTCGGAAGTCGGAAGAGAGACTATAATTTTGAATAAAATAAATCGGTTTTGCCAAAAAACCTCTTTGTTGTTCTTATTTTTGAAAATATCTGTTTACTTTGGTGAGATAACCGACGAACGATCATACAGCTGCTTTAGATGTCCTTCAGAAATGGAGGTAAGTGAACACCAAGCGTAGATGGTGGCTCCATCTATGCACGGTCAGTGCTGCTCACTACCGAGGCCTTTTTACGGTAAGTAAGTCTCGTTCAAACCAAACCAAACCAAACCAATTTATTTAATATTTACCATTCATAAAGTTTAATATTAAATAGTCTTGAACAAACTACTTTCAAACTTATAATAATTGAAATGTAAAATTATAAAAATTTAAGTATTATTCTACATAAATAATGAACAATTAAGTAAATTGAATTCAAACGAATCATTCTCTCAGTGTACAACTCTTGACGCTAGGACTGCTCACGACCGCATAAACTTCTTAAAACCGCTGACACGTAAAACCACCGCGTTTAAAATCACTTTGAGCCCGGCTCCACCTAGTTTAGTAACCTTTCCCGGCTGACCCATATATATTAATATATATTTTACAATAATGAGACGAAATTATACGATATCACAACGGCAATATCATTCTCGGTCGGTGCTTACCTGTGGATAGAGACTTTGCGTCTGAATTATGACGATAATGCCCTCCGAACGAGGCCGAACGAATAGCGCGAGCGTTACCTGGTGGCACACACGAAAATGTTAATTGCCGTCACGATTCCGCCGGCGAAAAAAATGGGCGTTGCGCGATAATATACAGTGATTTCAGAGAACGAATTTCGCAATGGTTAATTACGATGGAAATGGGCACGTAACTCTAGGTACAATTTCTTCGTGAAGTGCGAATTACAAGTTGTAGGAGTATTTCTAACAGTACTAGTTTTAGAACGACGATTATTATTTATCCCTCAAATTATAGTAAAAGAGTACACGAAAGGACTAAAGTATATCTCTTAATCATGGAGGGAAGAAAATCCACTTTAGTCCTCGTTTAACTTAACATGTAATATATACGTTATTTTTTAGTTTTCTGAGCTAAAATTCATAAATTACTTAATAAAATCATTAGATAGGTTTAGGAATAAAAGGGACCGCTTTAATTTAGGAGCAAAAGGCACTTTAGTTCGGTAAATGTTATTTCTTTAACTTTGTGAGCTACGTTAATAAAATTTGTGACATTGGCATGTTATACCTAAAAAAAAAACAAAAAAATAAGTGTTCATAATTAAAGTATCTTTTAGTCCCTAGGAATTAATAATATATGGATTTTAGTTCTTAAGACTTTGGAGCTAAAGTACAAGTTTTAGTTCCAAGAGACTAAAATGTACTTTAGTTCTGCATACTAAATGTTGTTAATAAAAAAATAAGTATAGATGATTAAAGTACCTTTTAGTCCCTAGGAATTAATATATGCACTTTAGTTCTTAAGACTTTGGAGCTAAAGTGCATGTTTTAATTCCTGGAGACTAAAAGGTACTTTAGTTCTGTATACTCAATGTTGTTAACTTTGTGAGCTAAAACAACTAAACTCATAAACCATGTAGGTACCTAAGAAATAGGGTATTTTCAAAATCCTGAGAGAATTAAAAATATGCTGATATCGCATGTATTGAAACATCAGAATTTTAATTAATATGTTAACGGAATTTTCATTCTATAAGAATTACAATGCACTTTAAATGTGAGGCATACATTGTCTTTAGCAACAGCGCTCAAATTATAATCATAAGCAAATTTGATAAATGTTGTATATTTTAGTTTCCTTTTAGTAGCCTGTAGAAAAAAATTTAATCATTCAGAGATTAACAAGTAAGGTTTTAGTTTAGTCAAGAGACTAAATTAGACTTTATAATCATATAGAGGGTGTATGAGTTTGACTGCCATTACTTCAGCTTGTACAAAAAAGTTGTATATTACAGGGGCGTAAGATTAACAATTGTCAAAATACAGCGAGTGTTAATATTGGCGACTTTCATCATAACGTGACAACAGCGCTTAACCTGCTGATGCACACCACGTGTACATGCGGTTGACTTGTCCTACGGAAAAAATGTAAATAGCTATTATTGTGAAACATTTAATAAACAAGACAATTGTTTTCCAGTTTTTAAATAAATAAAATAAAATGTATCATTTTGTAGTACGAAGTTACTGTTGTGCTTAAATTTTAGCTCGAATTTTAGTAATTATGAATCTCTTAAAACAGGAACTTAACTTTTAATCAAATTACGTATTTGAAAAACATGTAATTAAGGTACCCAAAATTTTACGTCGTCCAAATAATCATACGTATTAAAAATAAGTTAGGTACTTCCCAAAAAGCAAAGTTCAGTAATTTTTAAACGCACAAGTATAAAACAAACTACAACATATGCTCAAAATGTCCACCACCGTTTTCGATGCACGCACGACACCTTCGAATCCAATTTTCGCGCAATCGCTGGGAAACACCTCAAGAAAAGGAAATAGTGGTACGCAAAGAAACACTCCCACATGGTCGAATCCAGATACCAACTGAATTGCGTATTGGTGGTTGCTGGACACCTTAGTACCTCGTGTTAATAAACTGCCGCGCCGTTGTCACATTGCTCGATATGAATTTTATCGAATTTTAAATTTATTACAACGCTAATAATGTTTTAGAATTAAGCATGGCAAGTTAAAAAAAGTGATAAACATTGTATTTTATGGTATTCTATGCACGCAGCTATGTCAATATTCCTTAATTAATCCAACTTTTGTACATCAAGTTGAAGATTTTGATTTTTTTCTCGTAAATGGTTGAGTTTAGGGCCGATCATATAAGGTTTTTTGTTTGTGTTAATGTATTCTATCGTCTCTTAAGATTAAGGCAGTCAAACTCCTAACACCCTGTATATTTTACGACGACTGAAATAGACACTGAGACGACTATGTTTTATGTTACTTATAACACTAATTAGACTAATTAGCTAAATATGCACCCTTACCGATATACAGAGTGTTTTAAAATTATTTTGTACCTCAATAATTGTTTCTGTATTAGAGTATATTTTCACATTCAGCTTTGTATGTGAACGTTGAAAGTACATTTCTATTTATTAGTAATGTCAAAAACTGTGTCAAAAAATCAGTGACGTACACGTCGCTACAAAGGGAATACTTTATAATACACTAAGAAAACAGTTTACATTTTTAAACGATTGCAAATATTTTATTTCATCGCTTAGATTGAAATCATTTTTTTTTCATAGAACAATTTTTTTTTTCATAGAGTAAAATGCAAGTTTGTACCACTTACCTGAGTTATAGTAGCTATCAGTAGACTAGACCTAGGAACCGCACTGTTTAACACTTGAAAGGTGAGAAACCTGTCTTGGTGCGTTAGTCCGAAGCTTTGTACTATTCCCCCAGTTAGGTCCTGCAGAGCTCTTGTTGTTGATCCTTGGGATAACTGCTCGTAGCATCCATAGAATCTACAGATTAATACCATAACTTCAAAAAATAGTCTTTCAAATAAATATATTTTACTATTTTTGTTCTAACATCACTACAAAGACTAACACGTAAACATAGCCAGGATAGGTAGATCCTATTTCTGCATTTTAAGGAGTGCCTTTTCAAATGGCTTCCTAGTAAATGGAATTAATAGATATTAGCAGAACTGTATTATTCAAATTATAAAAAAAAACAAAGTTTTTAGAAAAATTTAACAGCTTTAAAATAAAGTAAAAGTACAAAAGCCGATAATAATAAATATATTTAAAAAAATATAGAAAGAATAAAACATGCGATTTTAAGTATATTAAAACATGAAAAAAAAAAATTTATGAATTTATTTACTGGTACTGGTATGAATTTTAGTACTTACAAATAAATATTTCTATGTAGGTAGGTACAGTTGTCATTCAAAAATGTATTTTATCGAATAATTTGAAATGCACCACTTACTTTGCATAAGCTTTTTCTAGCAGAGCCGCCCAAAAGTCCGTTGTATTCGAACAATAAAGATGAACCAGCCTCCCTTTGTACGTAGGAAGTTTGTCGTCTATAACAACTTCTCTCCATTCGCCAAAGTGCCAAAATCGGAATCTGTAACAAAAAATGTAAGATTGTAACTACTCAGGACAAGAAACAATTTTCAAAATACGAAAGCTTTTAAAATCTACGTAACATCATCCAAATATACGTATATCGACTAGGTTTAGTTGAAAATATTGACGCTATTAGTTTTTGTCTACATTCTATAATCTTGCAGGAATTTAAAAAAGTAGTGCTATATTACGAATAGGATGCAGAACTAAATAAATATTTTCTTGGAACATCGATGTTAGTAAATCGAGAACAAGGAATTTGAATTTGGACTAGCCCTGAAACAAGAATAAAATTAGAAGAAAAAACATACAGTGGGTGTTACAATTGTGTTCACAACAGGAAAGACATTTTTATTTGTAATTTATTAGAAAAAGTCATTTTTTATAAAAATTCCTTTTTGTTCTCAAACTCTTAACAATGTTACTACTCTTTTGATTTTATATACAGTGTTTTGAAAATTTTAAAAGTAACACCAAGCCAATGCCTTGAAATATTGAGGTTTAATTGTTTTCCAAAAAAATATCACTTCACATCACTTAGATACATTTGATTCTTGTTATTATTACTTAAAAATTCATTGAATTCAGATCGAGATTATGGTTATACTGTAATTAGGGTTATATATACATATTGTTTCCCTAATATTACTTAAAGAGTGTTGGTATTTTGGAAATCATCTAGAATTCTAACGTTACAATATCAAATAATTCAGAATACTTCAAACCATAAATCAACAAGTAAAAAAAATGCAGCAATATTGTATGACCTCCCAAATGTCCTGATCTGAATCCAATTGATTTCAATTAATTATCACTTGTTAATAGGCCTTTATTACGGGAATCAGAAGTGTATTCAAACCATCTGACTGATCATGATCACTCTAAAAAAAATATTGCCTATAGTTTCTATTTTGACACATCGATATTTTCTATAAAAAATTCTTTGCAACACTGAATTTTTAAAAATATGTGCAGTTTTCAAAAGAAAACGTTTCCGATATCCGTTTGTTGTACCCATATTATCCTCCCGTCATCGCGTTTGACCGGTGACAGTCGTTCTCGAGAATTATTTCTCTGGTGTGCCTCTGCAGAAGCAGGGACTCCTGCTAGACAGCAGGAGATCTGCAGTGCCATAAATAAGTCAATTACGACCCTACTGTCCGGCGATAGGGTCGGCAGGATCGGACTCGGCCGGTTGGAAGCATAGGAGCGACTTCGTTCTCAGTGTTATATTCCTCAGAAATGTATGAACAGTATTTTATTTAACTTGTCCAACGTATTCAGTTACTTTATGTTTGTCTATGTAAATTTAAGATATTTGTCAATGTACAATTTTGTGCAATTTTCTATTAAAAAAAGTATAATTATGTATACCAACGGGCGAAAGTGCAATTTTTAATTCAAAGGGAGAAGTTCGGAGTATCCTGCAAACTGAAAATTTTTCATACTCCTTAAACTTGCTTTCGCAATATTAAGACTTTCTGTATGCCATTACAAATGCATTTTAATCTTTCATATAAATCAAGTTCACTGTTTAATATTATCAGAGACGGTCCTGTATGGTTAATAGTAAGTCAGCATCGGACAATAGTCGTATCCAGTGCAACTTTATAAAAATCATGAGATATCCGTCTTTGAGATTGACTCTCTTCAGTCTGGCTTCTAATTCTCCACCACAAATAATTGGGCATAATCCTTGTAATCTTCAACTAACGACTTTCAAGCAATATTACTACTTGAAATATTCAGGGTAAAACTAAGTATCATCACTTCCTCCAATATAATACAGCGTGATATACCTTCGGCTTGTTATTGTAGAAATTATTAAAAAAGTCTCCAAATACTGCCTTTTTTCTTCTGGTGGCACAAAATCGCTTATTCTAAGGCCAAATTAATAAATATTTAGTCGCACAACTTACTGTAGTCTAGGAGTTCTATATTTTTAAATAGTTTTGCTATTACTTTTCAAACTATTGAAATAAAGAAAAATAACCGTTTTTATTATATTCAAATAAGTTATTTATATTATTTTGGGTACTTTTATATTTCATGAGTTCTTTCTTGGAAATTTTTATCATATAAAATAAATTTATGAAATTGTTTCTACATTTTTAAAACTAGTGCCTAGGAGGCACTGCAAATGCTTCACGATGAAAAATTAATAAATTATTTCCTCTATTGGTTATAATAATTGCTGAATAATATTTAGTTATTAAGTTTGAAATTATAAAAATTGTATGTATTGCTTAACAATAAAATTAATTAGCTTTGATTTACACAGGGTGTATTTTAAATCAATGCTAAGACTTTAGGAATGTATTCTTTGGATCATTTTAGGTCAGAAAGACTTAATGTAGTGTAAGTATGAAGCCACTGGTGTCCGAGGTACGTAGTGTTGAAATTAAAGAAAAAAATGTATATTTTCGCCGAAGATATTTTGAGTAGATTAATGGAGCATCGGGTATTGGTTCACCCAACTAAAGATCAACATTCTTTGAACTGGTAGAAAACATGTCAACGGGTGACGCAGATAACAAGGGCACTGTCAATGAAAATTACAGAATTCCTACGCCACTGAGTATTTTGGAAATTTATTTATTTTGAATTGTATTTCAAAGAAAAGGGATATCTTCCAGTTGAACAAATTTAAAATACCTCTAAAATTATGCGATGCACAAAAAGTATGTGTAGGATTTTTTGTTGAACATGCGATGAAAAAATCTATGGTAAATATTTCTTTAGCTTTTCGCGATTGCGTTTTATCTAAGGTTGACTGCATTTGAAACAAAATATTGATATATGTAAGTGTATGGTAAGCTTATTTTAAATTTGAAGAGTAATAACTCGAAATTGCTTCAAATTTCGAAGAAAATTTATTTCTATTAAATAAAATTACAAATCAAATTAGCTAATCGAATTTCCAAGAACTTTGTGGTGTAGAAATTCTAGATTTCTTTTCATCTCCGGAATGGTTGACGTATTTGTATACTAATTCGAGAAATTACTAGCAAAAGATTCATTAATGGACATCAAGCATTTTTGGAGATACTTGAAAAAATGTGATATTTGTTTTAAATTTCAACACCCTGTATCTCAGAAATCAGTGACTGTAACCTATGATTTTTACGATCTGTTGGCCTAAAACGATTCAACATTTCTCTTAAATTAAGTCATGAACTTAAAATGCTTACTATAATATATTTACTTTATGTGTAAAGTATTAAAAGATTTTTTGTATTATCAATTTACGACGTTTTGTACTAAATTTCGTCGAATTTTTTCGGTGTGTCACTTTAAATATAGGAATTCACACGAATTTTCACGAATTTATCATCTGGATTCCGTGAACTACTCAAGCTCTCTACGAGTAGGCAAATTGCATTAAAATTTCTTTTACATCCGCTTAAATTTGTAATCTGACAACAACAGGGGTAAAAAAATATATTTTTTATGCGTCAAATTATTATAAATTAAATAAAAATTTACATTCTGTCACGTGATCAGGAATGCATTGTGACGTCATTTAGTGCGACCACGAACACAGCTTCTCGCCAGTCTGACAGTCTAGTTAAGCTGGCTGTTCCTATCTACTGTCATTTACCATGCTCATGTTGTCGGACCGCCTTGTCTCTGTCATTCTCGATCGCACTAAATGACGTCACGAATTTTTATTACATGATTATGTGAGGTTATACATTATTTCTAGATATTTAAAACGCAATCCAACTGGACTGAACTGAACCCTTAAAAAATTATATGGATTGTCCCCAGTTACTTTAAGCATTGTCTCTTCGTTTCAGCGGACGTATCTTGAACGAGGACCCCTTAGGGCCGGCTTCATTTATAAGGGGATTAAATGAGGCGCATTGTTGGGATTTCTACTCGGAGAACAGAATTCTAAATAAGATCGCTAATGAAGCGTATTCGAGTTTTCTTAAGGCCGTATATATGTTAGAAGTGCTGGACGGAGAGCTTCTCCGACGACCTTGGGATTCGCCGTTCCATACGTACATAATAAACACATGACTCTGTTAGAGATAAATAATATACGGAACTTCATATGTTATGTAAGTACCTATAAAAAAAATAAATCGCAGCTTGTATTTTAACTTCTCTTAAGGGGTAAGACCAATGTATAATTTTCAGAAAATCAATTTATTTTATTGATCTACAAGATGCTTTGAACCTCCTAGAAAAAAGAAAATTATTTTTGAAATTCGGAGCCCTTTCCCAAGCGCGTTGGACTGCTCCGAAACGACTATTGACTATGTACTTTAGATAGGAAGAACAACGTAACAGAAATTTTATTGTTTGATATGTTCAATTGACACTAAAAAATGATAAAACCGCGGAGTGCTACCTTTGAATGGGGTGCGTTTTTGAGATCGAAGTAAAAAGGTGGTATTTTCAGTTTTTTGTGTTTTACTCGAAAACTATGCATTTTTTCACTGTAGGTGTCAACAGAAAAATTGTAGCAAATTGAATTTCCAATCGAAATGGGACCTTCTGAAGTCAAAAAAAATATTTTTAACAAAAATAAGTAAAAAAACCCGAAAAAATGCGTTCTTTTTTTCTTCTTGGTTTTTAGCCCACAACTTTTTTCTGAGAGGAGTTAGGTATAGGCATTGCTTCACAGAAAAAAAAGTTAATGTGTTTTCCTTTAAAATAAGCTTATATAGAAGTACCTACGACTAATAGAAATCGAGATACATTGGACCAAAGTTGGCTACTTTTTGGATTTTTGGTCAATTTTTGCCCTTTTTTGACGATTTTCGTCTTAAAACATTTTTCTGAGTTAATTTAGGTATATGTAATGCCATATTCAAATGAAAGCTGGTTTCAAGATCTTTAAAATGGTTCCTGGTAGAAGTTTGTACAATTAAAATCAACCGAGATATGTCAATTTAACCAAGGATACTTTTTCTTATTTATATAAAATTTTTATTACTTTCGGTATTATTTTGTCTAGAATAAATTTATTTTTGTGAATGTGAAAGTTAAAATAAGTTTCTAGGTGATTGGATATTATTATTTATTTAAAACAACAGTTAATCATATATATCTTATAAATTTTCAGTTTCATTTAGTATATTTTCAATATTAATATCAATTTCGTCATCAGGCTCATAAGCATTCTCACAATTTGTTCCCATACATTCTTTAATACATTTACAGGCTATTTTTTCAAGTAAATTTTCAGGTACAGGAGATTTATTATTAAAAATGGGAACTAGCCCATTTATTTTCCAATCCCAATCAAGGGGATTTAAAGTACAACCATTCCACTGTTGCATCTGACAATATACTCTGAACCCATGATGTTTGAGAGCATCAGTTGTTGGAGGCAATAGAGAAAAGGTAAATTTTGCACTTGTTGAATACTTTTGAAATAATTTATATCGACAAGTTTTTAGGCTGTCAATTTTTGAACTATTATAGTTACATTATAGTTACAATGCATTCAGATGCAGCAGTGATATCCTCAACACTAGCATTTTCAAGTAAAAATACATCGAAGTAATTTTTTAATTTTGAAAAATTTTTATTTACAAAATGAAAATTTTTTTTGTAATTGTAATTTTTTAATTAAAAGTACAAAAATAATTAAAATAATTCGAAATTTTACAAGATAAATATGATTAATTGTTGTTTAAATAAATAAATAATAATATTCAATCACCTAGAAACTTATTTTAACTTTCACATTCACAAAAATAAATTTATTAGACAAAATAATACCGAAAGTAATAAAAATTTTATAAAAAGAAAAAAGTATCGTTGGTTAAATTGACATATCTCGGTTGATTTTAATTGTACAAACTTCTACCAGGCACCATTTTAAAGGTCTTGAAACCAGCTTTCATTTGAATATGGCATTACATATACCTAAATTAACTCAGAAAAAAGTTATAAGACGAAAATCGTCAAAAAAGGGCAAAAATTGGCCAAAAATCCAAAAAGTAGCCAACTTTGATCCAATGTATCTCGGTTTCTATTAGTCGTAGGTACTTCTATAAAGGCTTATTTTAAAGGAAAAAACATTAGCTTTTTTTTCTGTGAAGCGATGCCTATACCTAACTCCTCTCAGAAAAAAAACAAAACCAAAATCCAAAAAGAAAAAAAACGCATTTTTTCGGTTTTTTACTCGGTTTTTGGGCATATTTTTGTTAAAAATATTTTTTTGACTTCAGAAGGTCTCATTTCGATGGGAAATTCAATTTGCTACAACTTTTCTGTTGACAACTATAGTGAAAAAATGCATAGTTTTCGAGTAAAACTTAAAAAACTGAAAATACCACCTTTTTACTTCGTTCAAAAACGCACCCCTTTAAAAGGTAACACTCCGCGGTTTTATAATTTTTTAGGGTCAGTTGAACATATCAAATAATAAAATTTCTGTTACGTTGTAGTTCCTTTGTACCCTCTTTTTTTTGACATAGTCAATAGCCTATCACATAGATGTAACCCATTGTCCAAAAAATAAGGTAAAATACCAGCAACATGGTCGACTGTTTGTTGTGTTAGCATAACTTGAAGCCCCATATCTCGAAAACTAAGCATTATCCAAAAGTTTATACAACAAAATAAACTTATTTTTTTTAACACGTCATCCGTTCTCCTTCACATTTAATTAAGTAATAAAACGTTTTTTTTTGCAACTTTTCTCTCAATGTGGAACAGGACAGGCTTTCTTCGTTAGCTTAAAAGTAACAGCTGTCGCCATGCATTATTCAAAATGTACCGGTCGATGAAAAAACCAGATAACATTACTCTGCGTATGAACGAGCGTCAAATTAGTATTATGGCGATGTTCGGAGAAACCGACGTAAGCCACTTCCTCATTACCGCCGGGAACGTAAGAAATATTAAGTGCGTAGGTAAAACTTAAAAAATGCTCGCGCAATTCCTGAAATACTGTTTAAAATTCATGGTCGTCGTTCTATATGCAGGATTTCAGCTTGACCGAGCACGTTATCTTTGAAAATTGATCAGTTCGAAAGCGTCAAATGTGATTTCAAAGAAATTTGAATTATTTATCAATAATACAGAGTCTTTCAACATTCTATTAAAAGCGTATTACTGTCACGAAAATAACATGAAAAGCTTATAGACATATTGGTCCGCAAAAGCTTCGTTACTAAATGAACAGGGTGTTTAATATTGCGAAAAAATTGTTACTCGGAACAACTGATTTCGAATTAATTACATAGCGCCAGAGTTGACGTTCAATCCCGGTTCTTGATGGGTCCGCAGAGGTCCCGTAGCGAAGTTCGCCTGGACCTTTGGCCTCTCTGGATTTTATCCATCTTTGGATTTTCGCTAACGGCGACTGATGATCGATTTGGGTTCTTTGCATGATACTTTATTGTTATTTTGTACCTAGTTCCCTGGTTCGAATTCCGTAATTTTCGGAATTCCGAAATTGGAAACAGGAGTAAATTTTAGATTTTCTCAACGCGTCCGAAGCGGCTGATCTGCCAACAGCATCGGCCTCTGGTGCGGCTTCGGTGTTTGGAGCGGCTGGGAGCTTCTTAGTAGCTTTGGAAACTTGGGTGAAAACTTTAATTGCCGCGCCTTCTGCTTCTCGTCCCCACAAAGTTTCTCGGTATACCTTTTTTACACTATAAAGTACTTATTCAAAATGTTTACCAACGTTTTATGAAAATATTTACCAGAAAAAAAAAATAAATAAAGAGGTACTATGTACCTACAATTTTTCTTATTTATGGGGGAACCATACGGTATTGTTAGATTGCTGACGGCCGCTTCTAAGCCTAACTAGCGCTGATACAAAGAGTGATTAATAACCCTCTTGACCGGCTTTATGGGATAAGCAAGCCGCGACAAACCCGGTCCCGAGGAGCATACGGAGGCCTTCCACTTGGCGAAACGCCGCGCAATCACTCTCGCGTCACGGGATTGACAACTTTGCGGCGACAACTAGAATTTAGCCTCAGCGGGACGATAGGTCGGTTATACGCATTTGTAGCTTTCGCTGGGAAACGCGTAATACTGGGCGTCTTGTAAAAGACGCATAATTCCAAAATCACGTTCTACAAATTTTGTATTTCCTCGAATATTGATGACCTTCGATATACAGCGTGATTTAGTCAAAATGTCATTAATTTTAACCGCGTATTCGGAAGACCTAATAAATACAGAAAATCGAAAAAAAATTTTTAAACTTTTTAAAAACGTTGAAGCGAAACAGCTGATTTTCCCAGTCGTCTTGAGTTTTGCAATTGGTTTCAAAATCAAAGTGCAATGGATCATCATTTTATTAACAAAGTACACGAATGAATGTTATTTTAGATACCACTCTTTGAAAAGCAAAAAGTCACACAATCAGGTATACGTACTATAAACTGAATAATTAATTGGACATAATACTAAAAACTCATATTCAATTATAAAACATTGTGAAAACGTTAACAATATTAAAAATACTAAATTGTATAACCTAACATTAACAAAAAAACAATACATTTGTTTTTATTAACAAAGAAAATAATACTTGTTAATATTTAAAATGTAAAAAATATCTTATTCATTCACGTGTCTAGCTAAAAAGCTCCGTTTATTTATTAAAATCGTATTAAAAGCTAGGTTAATGACCAAATACTACGGTGGGTCAATATTCACTCTCGATAAACTTTTGTAGGTCAGCGGTCAGGAGCGGTCCGAAAAGGGGTTTCAATAATGATTTGAACATAATTTTCCTCAGCGTAATTAGGTATGCATTTAAAAATGTTTTTATTCGCGTATTCGTATTCATTTTTTCCTATCTTCCCTTAAAATTAATGACAATATGACTGAATCGCCCTGTAGTTAATGACGTAATGTTAATGCGTTTATTTGGCTTTTCTATACATGTATTAAAATAGATTAAATATGATCTTTGCAACATCAACATATTTCAATATGTCCTAGTCTATCGAGAACATAAATCTATAGAGAAAGAAGCTACTTCAGAAGCACCTCAAGGTTCCATCCTTGGCCTTCTATTATTTAGTGATTTATAAGTGATATAGTTGATAATAGTAATTTAACGGTGTGCAGATGATCTTTTTTTAAATTTCTAAAATCAATTACTGTTCCGGTGTTCAAAACAATTTGAATTTTATTAATGATTGGTGTGTTAGCAACAATAATTCATATTTAAATTCAGATAAATGTAATGTTAGTCATTTAGTACTAAACATGTAAACGTTTGATTACGCACTTACTAATAAAGTTCTCCTCAGACAGGGATATCTTGGTAATACATTTGACAAAAAATAAACTTCAGCAATCATATTTTCAAATACCTACAAGAGTGTCCGAATATTTTGTGCAGAAAAAAACTAGCACAGTTTAATGTATTCAAAATAAGCAGATTTAAGTAAAATTATATGTATCCTGTGTAAACGTCAAAAAATGACATGAAATCATAGCCTACTAGTCTTAAAACTGCATACTTTACTTTTTGTCCAATTCAATTAGTAATGGTGCTGTTTCACAAAATCCCGAATTTTCTCGAAAACCATTATTTTTTCGAAAAATTTATATCAGTAAAAAAAATTTTTAAATTAAATTTCCTGCAATACCTACTGGTAAAACTATTTATCAATTGGCATAATGATAAAAAAATTTATATCATTTTAAGGGCGCCCTACTCCTAGTCCCTTATTGGGCTTCTAACAAATTCATATTTTTAACAGTTAAAGATAACAATAAACGCAAATTATGTACCAAAAGGTTGGTTGCTCTATATTAAGGCATTGGTGAAATATTATTGTTTTCAAAATTTAACACTCATCTTCAGAGGCTATCTTTTCAATGGTACATCCCAGAAAAAAATGTTTCATAACAAATCGGCATATTTTACGTGCCTGCTCTGTGTCGATAGAGTTATGAAACACTGTGTAACAAACTGTCACTTTTGATACGATATAACACTTTGACACTTCCTAATGAAATTCTTTTTATTTTTTTAAATTTACTTGTAGGCACAATAACTGCAAGTTACCTTTTAGCACTTATTTAGTAACATACACTATGTGTGTTATAATTTTACATTATCTTTAAGTGCAGAATTAACGTTTCTTTAAAATAGAAAAAAATGTTTCGTTCTTCCTTATTAAATTTTTGCCGCCATTAATTAGCTACGGCTCAAAGAAAAAATTGTTTCTGTATTTTAATTACAAGCTTATTATTAATTATAAATCAATAAAAAAAAGTATTTCAGGAAGAGGTTTATCAATTAATAACAGAAAATGTCTCTGCTAATTACCGCCGCATTCTTAACAAATTAAAACTCGTTATTTTCAGAGAAATTGCAGGATATCGTTTAGGAGATATAACTTGTTACGTAACAGTAATAATCGAATGTGATTAATACTGAATTAGATCAGATTGAAAACGAGAGTGATATATACGAAGAAAGTGGTATAAACACAATGGAAATTTCGCTGTGGAATTTCGAACAGCTTTATAATTGGCAATGCTGGATTACTTGCACGATCGGCGACTTGACCACATATCCTGCTTCTCTGTAATAACTCTTTTAGATCCCGATACTTAGGTTTATATACGAGTATGTGCATTTTATACCGTTTTATCAGCAAAAATTTCACTTTCTTTTCCGTTCTATAATAATTCGCGAGGAAATGGAAAGTCATGATGTACCCTAAGGTTTAGATATAAGGTCTGTACGGATTTTGACAAGATTCGTAACTGCTGATATTGCAGGAGTAAAAAAATGAGTGTGAGTGAAAGCAATAAAGGTAGGGATTCATTGAGTGATATTATTGAGTACATTTTCACTCAATATTGAGCATTTTCATAGTACAAAATTAATCAATAATGGTTAAATTTAAATTATATTAACAGAAACTCGGATTTGAGTAAAATTCACTGACTTCTGTTGTAATAGTGTCACTCATAAAACTTTAATTGCACTCATACTAATAGAGTGAAAATTTCACTCAATCGGGTATGGACAGAAATTGATACATTTTTGAGTAAAATTGAGTGAATTTGATTTTAAGTCAATTAGAGTTTTGGAAATGAGGGGTATAGATGCAAAACTCACATTATCCACTTTTTAAAATTTTTCAGGAAGAAGGAATAACTGATTTCTCACTTTTTAAGTGACTTATGGCTCTGAATTTTTTTTTTGGTATTGTATTAGAACTTTAACTTTGCCTCTTAATTGGTGAAATGACAGCACAACAATATTTAATTCCAAGAAAGTGAATTAAAGTTTGGATAACGTGAGTTTTGATACAACTTTTTCGATAATAGTAGTTTTGCTCCAAATTATTCTATACAGGGTAGCCCATCGAAAACGTACCGCAAGGCATTACAGGGTAGTAAAGAACTTTTCGGCAAAATCCAAAAACAGGTCAAGTTTGCTTCTGAGGGGGACAACTTTTGGCGCAAAAAGCATAGCAAAATCTTCAACCCCCTAAGTGGGGGTGCCATCCCCCAAATTTTTTTAAATGGGAATGGGGGTCAAGTGGGGGGTCATTAGAAAGGGCTTTTAATTCTCTATACATCGATTCTTACTTTTTGAAAATCGATCCATTATTTTAGAAAATATGCAGCTTTGAAAATACGAACAATATTTTTGACGAGAAATGCGAAAATCGATTTAATTTTACTTCAAAACTTACGGTATTAGCTTGGTAAATTCCTTCAAAAGAATTCGCTTTTTTTTTTTCTGATTTGCGAATTCTTTAGCCTGATTTTGGTGAGCAAAAAATTGTCCGCTTTTTGTTTCGTATTTAGATAGGCCACAAGAAGTTGCTAGATAACTGTCTTGTGACTTGTAGTTGAAGAGTACCAATACTGCCGAGTCTTTTAAATTGATTAATTATGGTGTACTCAATTCCAGAAAGAGTAGAAATTATTGAGCTTTTTTTCAAAAACAATGAATGCGGAAATCGGGTCGCCGAACTGTTCAACCAACGGCATCCTGAGAAACATGCGTCTGGAAAAATTGTTCGCGAATTGGTGGCCAAATTTCGCGAAACTGGCTCCGTTCATAACAAAAAGAGGCAGGTTGAAAATCCGGTACTAAATGAACCTACGGAAATAGCGGTATTGGGGCAAGTGGCAATGGATAGTACGCTGAGTACAATGCAATTGGCTACTGCGACAGGAGTGAGTCGTACAAGTGTCCAACGAATATTAAAAAAATACAAATTCCATCCTTATAAGATTCGGCTAGTGCAAGAGCTAAATGAAGACGATTTTGATCGTCGTTTGCAATTTTGCGAAATAATGACTGAACGAGCGATAAACGATAATTTCCTCTTTAATGTGTGTTTTTCGGACGAGTGTACGTTCTTCTTGAATGGTTTAGTGAATCGCCATAATTGTCGTTACTGGGCTGATACCAATCCAAGGATTTTCCATGAGACACACTCCCAACACCCCCAGAAGTTGAATGTATGGGCAGGTATTTTTGGAAATTCCATTGTAGGTCCTTTTTTCCTTCCTGGAAATTTGACAGGCGATATGTACTTGGATTTACTACAAAATGTCATCGACCCAGCTCTAACAAATATCATAGAGGACGACCCTGCTTACAATGAACACGAACTGATTTTCCAGCAAGACGGAGCTCCTCCACATTACTCGCTCAATGTGCGCAATTACCTAAATGAGACGTTTCCAGGACGCTGGATAGGACGAAGAGGTGCAATTGAGTGGCCCCCTCGGTCACCCGACTTAAATCCTTTAGATTTCTTTCTCTGGGGGCACATTAAAAGCAAAGTTTACAGCACTCCACCTGATACCTTGGAAGATCTGCGAGGACGAATCATTAATGTATGTCGCGAAGTAACACCGCAAGTGCTCCAGAATGTTCGACAACGGTTTGAAGACAACCTGTATCATTGTATGCAAGTTGGCGGACAACATTTTCAGCATTTACTTGACTAATACCGTAAGTTTTGAAGTAAAATTAAATCGATTTTCGCATTTCTCGTCAAAAATATTGTTCGTATTTTCAAAGCTGCATATTTTCTAAAATAATGAATCGATTTTCAAAAAGTAAGAATCGATGTATAGAGAATTAAAAGCCCTTTCTAATGACCCCCCACTTGACCCCCATTCCCATTTGAAAAAATTTAGGGGATAGCACCCCCACTTAGGGGGTTGAAGATTTTGGTATGCTTTTTGCGCCAAAAGTAGTCCCCCTCAGAAGCAAACTTTACCTGTTTTTAGATTTTGCCGAAAAGTTCATTACTACCCTGTAATGCCTTGCGGTACGTTTTCGATGGGCTACCCTGTATAATATTATTTTTTACACCAAAATTCATAAAGTTAAAGGGACTTTGAAAGAAACTCAATATCAATAAAACTTTTATGTAATATGGTAGTTCATAATCAAAATAAAAAGCTGCACAAAATACTTAGAATACGGTTTTATTATCAGTGATGAAGTGAAATATTTTTATAATGAATCTAAAATTGAAAAGTACAAAAAATTTTGACAATAAAAAGTTCTAATATCCGATATTTAAATATGAAACTTCAGAACTAAACTGATCTTACTTATAATCAAAAACTCATAGAAAAACACGGAACCAACTATCTAGGAAAGCAAAACAATACGAGAAACAAAACTCACATTCTGCTTAGGCAGTCGGCCATATTGGTATATCGCTTTAAGCTTTTTCATTGGTGGATATTGGATAATGTGAGTTTTGACCACTTCAGATCGTAGGAGAATGTAACTTTTGAAACAATTCACAGATTTCACAATTTAAAAATATGAAAATGTGAGTTTGTACCACTTCTAAATTTTAAAATGGTGTAGTTCAACACGATGAATAAGATAGCGCTACTAATTCTATTTCGAAAAATTATGGATACTGTGAGTTTTGCATCTATACCCCTCAAATAAAAAAAACAACTACTTAACTAACTTTTTGGGCATTTTAGGTTATTTATGTGAAAAATGGCCTGTTAAATGTGGCAGATGTGTCTAAATAAATAAAACCAGTAACAAAACTATCACAAACATAAATAATTACAGACAATGAAAAATTACTTTACTTATACAATAGTACAAAAATATTATATTTGACGTATTGCATGGTATACGAAATATTAGTATTTTACGGACGATTACATGAATTTATAATGAACGAGAAATTATATCAAATTTATCTGCTAATGTAAGTGTAATGTACCATTTAATGGGAACTTCTAACGTCCCGAAAATAAAATATATAGCCCTTAAGTTATCCACAAATATATTTTGTTTTTGTTATCCTCAAAGTAAAACACTAACTGCCCCTCAAGTCAATGAATTCTGGAAGAAATGACTTCCATTCGGCGTATACAAAAAAAAGAAAGGGAAATATGTGTTTACATTCTTCTACAAGAACGTCGGGGGAAATATATAAGACTCTTAACAGACTTTGAGTAGCTGGAAACACGGCAAAGTGCTCTGCCGGATTGGATGTTTGAATAAAGTTGCGTAATTCTGATAGACAAATAATTTTCCAAAGTTTCTTTATTGCTCCTGTTCCGGGTAGCGATGATAACGTATCGTTCGTTTTATAGGCGTAATATGTTCGAGAAGTTAGCGATTCCTTTCCAAATATGTTGTGACATTCACGAAATTAGACGTAAAAGACAGTAAATTTGTTTTATAGTAGCATTCAAAAGTCTTTCGACAGCTGACGTTGCAGTAAAGTTGCAAATAACTTGGAAAATTCGAAAGAGAAGTTAAAAAAATTTAACTCCACATTTTGAGAATAAGATAAAAATTAGAGTAATTAAGACAAATATAACAATTATTTGGCAAATGCAAACAAAAATTTCAAATTGTTATTTTTTCTTATAGTATATCGTAAGTATCTAAGGAAATGTATTGAGTATTGGGCAAATTCGATATTATGGCGAAGTCGCCAGTTCAACGAAACTCTGGTGAATGTTTAAAATTGATGTTTTCTTATATCATTAATAATTATTATTTAATGATTTTAATATATCAAAAATCTACCTGTATGTATTTTTTCATTACTACTATTTAGATAGATTTTTTATTTTGATTTTAAATCATCTAAGTCAAAAGGCTTATTTTATAAGTTTAATTTTGCCTAACTCATACTCTATAGCTAATTAAAAAGGTAGTCACAAATAAATAATTACAGATAATGTATTAATAAGTATCGTATATTTTCTCACTTGTACGCAGAACGTTTTTCGGGTAAACATGTGCTAAATACTACTACTTTTACGCTATTAGCGCCTCTATAAAAATTAAAAGGGGCCTTGGCAATAAATCAATATTCCATTTAAATACAAAGCTAAATTAGGTTTTAAGCTTTAAAAATCGACTAACTAAGCCCTTTTTTGTTAATAACATTCGGAGAGACAGAAGGTTCAAGTTATGCATTTTTGCCCACGGGATAAAAAATAGAATTTTGCAAAAACTTTTGGGTCCACAACGCCCGTTTTTCGCACAATTTTGAAGAACAATAAAACTCACAACTTTTAGGCATATTTATAAAATTCCAACAAATAACAACCAAGTTATGGATAATTAAAACAATGCTGTTTTTCCACGTCTTTTTGTTTTATTTTGCAATAACTTTTAAAAAATTTATCCGATTTTAATCTAACAGGCGGCATTTTGTAGGTCTTTTCATTGCGCATATTTCATTTGTTGAACACTTTTCTCTGATTGAATTGACTCACGAGAAGAGACACCTTTTTTACTGCCTTGCCCTGCATATTTCAACAATACATTATAAGTGTCTGAAATGTATCTCTATCATGTTCAGCGTGATCGAGCATCAGTACAAAATGATTATCCTCCACCATTAAATTTTGTGAATACAATAAAATGCTCAAATTCGGTTTACACCTGATTATTTACAAATAAAACTGTGTTTATACGAAGTAAGATAATATGGAATAGATTTCAATAACTCGGATTTCTTCAAATTGATCTGCCTGAATTTCTTGAAAATGTACCTTTAACTGTTCGACAAAAATGTGGTTCTTACACGGTGTTGCACCCAGTGTACATAAAATCACAAATGAGCAATCCCATAAGTTTTAAAAAATATATAACTTGACTTTTTATCAATATACTGCGCTGAAAAGAAATTCTTGAACGTTTTTTAAATAAAGTTTATGATATTTTTAACACGTTGAAGTAACCACATGTACAAAAAAATATTTTCCAATGTGTTTTTCTACGAAAATATTAGAATCATTTCGCTCTTACTCGCACGTAGTAAAACCCCGTCGAGTTTTTCCGCGGTACGCCGCTGCCCATTGACTACTCGTTTCGATAGCCTATTCTGGCCCATTGGCAAACGGAAGACGTCGTCGCATTCATTGAATACCAAATTAAATGTTTATTTGTTGCCGATTTAATGATAATTTACTCTAATGTATTTGTCATGCCGGCCGTATCTCTTCGGCTTCATCTTATACATTATTAAATAACGAGCTATTGTAGCGAGAGGAGGACTAGCTGGAAGGTATGCTATTCGCCAAAAGCCAAAACTGAACTATGAAATATTACATAAATGGTTATATTAATAGACTATTGAATATAGGACTTTAAAAGGAATTATGACGTTCAAGATATTTTATTACATAAACCGTTCAAATGGTCATTTTAGATGAAAAAACCGCGGAGTGCTATTAAATTAGAGAGTGAAAATTGGAGATAGGGCTGAAAATGCACCCCTTTCAGTTTTTTAACTGTAGCTCGAAAACGAAGCAAAATTTCGCTATAGTTTATATGAAAAATTAATTAGAGAATTAAATTTCCCAACGAAGTAGCTTATTTAAAATAATTAAAAAGAAAATTTTATGCGAAAAAGCAAAAAATTCGATTTTCTGATTTTTTTTTACTTTCTTGCTTCTAGTTTTTTTTTTGAGTAAAGATAGGTAGGTATAGGCAATGTTTTATATAAAAAAAGTAGATAAAATTTCTTTCAAAACAAGAGGTTGTAAAGTATTTTTGGATGAAAATTGAGTGATATATGGTCGCTCAAAATTAGCCAATTTTTCGATTTTCGTCGTGTTTACCCTTATACGTTTTAATTCTCATTTTTTTTTGCAAAAAGAAGGAAATAAGAGGTTCCTTGAAATCCTTGAAGACGTTCAAGGATTTTCATCACATGACTTGTTCGAAGGGTCATTAGAAATGAAAAAACCGCGGGGTGAAAATGCACTTTAGCAGCTTCTTAAATATAGCACGAAAACGAAACAAAACTTCGGTATAGTTCATAGGAAACATTTTGTAAAGAATTGAATTTCTCATGGAAATGGCTTATTTAAAAAATGTAAAAGGAACATTTTATGCAAATCGTTAAACAATTTTAAAGAAAGACATAGAAAGAAAAACAAGAATTTTTTATTTTTTTACTTTTTTAATAAAATAATTTAGTAAAAACTTAAGAATTTAAGTACAATAAAGTTTATTAATAATGTATATACAGTGTGTCCACGGACGGAGTTGACAAGAGGAGAAACTCTTTTGTTTTTGACTTTATCGAAAAATGTCACTCTTTATAAAAAGTTCCGCCTCTCGAAAAAATGGGACTGTCATACAAACATCTTAGATTAGGTATACAGGGTGCTCATAAATTAAGAAAACACGAAAATACTCAAGAGAGAAGTACCATTATTTATTATTTTGCATAACATTTTTATAAAACAAATCAGTTTATAACCTCAAATAATGTTCTAATACAAATTTTAAAGTGAAAATTTCAATTTTCACATTTACGTGTATCCACTGTGGCAGGAGAAACAATAAAAAAAATGATAGATTTCAATGTATTATTATCAGTGCGATTGTGGAAGATCCTCGGGATCGTCCAGACTAATAATTAGTTAATTTGTTTATAAGGCCATAACTTGAAAACTATTCAACTTACCGATTCCAGATTTCGTGTGAGTTATTAGACAGTGATAAGGAATGAGAGGATGCGATGCCCAAACGTTCTGGTAATAATAACGCAGTTTATAAATGTTTCATTCAAAAGTCATAAATAGACTTTGTGACTTTTGATCTAATCAATATTTTTTGACGCTAGTTTTGTAGGTCTTTTTAAGACGAAAAAAAGTACTTTACTGTTTTCTCGTGGAAATGAACGGAAAAAAGTTATAAGCAAAAAACGTGAGTATAGAATTTACTTAAAAATTATACAAGCCTGTAAACAATCTTCCCCCCATTTTTATGACTGTGGAAACTAATATGTTATTGTACATAATATTTAGCATCTATAGTGATAAATTCAGCTTGCCGAAACAAAAAGTCGCGAAATTGTCATTTCCCAGCTTATTTTCCTGGCATATCAATCTCATTAATCTACTTTCCTTTACTGTGATATCGCACTCTCTTATCTTCTAACGATCTACGTAAAGGAAGTCTTTTGTTACCATTTAATGCTCGTTTTAGTCGGAAAATTGTTATTTTTGGCATAAAATCGAAGATTAAAAAATGACAATAAAATGAAATTCTTTCAATTCAGGAGGTCAAAATACATAAAGTATGGTAGTTTTAGTTTCTGGGTCAGTACTTTTTTTGTTGAAATTTCCGTCTTTATTGTTAATAATAAATAAACTGCTGAACTGATTCTATCATCTATAATTTAATCGAATTTTTGTAGATGGATATAAAAGTCTTTTGCATCCTGGATGTAAACGACTTCTACGTTTTGCAGATAAAAACTGTTGTTTTGACATTTAATAAATACAAGGTGTAACTGAAATAAGTATTCAAAATTTCTGAGCTTGTAAAACAAGTCGAAAAATGACGAAAACTTTAGTACAATTTTTGTCAGTGGCGGCTCCTAAGGGAGCTACGCTCTCCTAAAGGGGTAACATACATTTCAAAATTTGTTACAGGGGCGTGAGAAAATGCAGGACCCAGGGACAAATTTAATCATATCTTTTTTGTAGTCTATTTTTTCTAGTTCCTGACTCAAAAATATTGAAATTTGAAGTATTTAACATAAAAAAGGTCCGCTTGTTAAATTTCACTAGGATGTGCAGTTTTCCAGTAAAATCGATTTCAATCATTCCCAACGTGCTCCAAATTCAACATTCATTACATAGCAAAATAAATTAATTGCAGTGTGCTATGGGGAAAACAACTAGTCTGACAGTTACTTAACAGAAATGTCAAATATTTTTAACACTCTTAATAGTAACAAATAAAAATATGGTGATATAAATAAAAGCTAAAAAATAGATACATATGAGGTTATTTATTAAACTATTGTAAGCGGCTGAAACTTTTACGTAACATTTTAACAGATTTAAACCATTTAGTTTAGTTTAACAAATTAACCAAATATCTTAATTTCTTTAGCAGAAAATGTGCCCTAGTCAAGAAGACAGACTAGATTCAACTTTCAAAATGTCCGCCGTTTGCCCTAATGCACGCACGTAACCTGTTTTCCAAAGAAAATAGGTTCCGGTATAGTTTGTGCTCCACATTGAGTTCATTAAATGCATTTTCTATACGCTGACGCAACTGTTCCTCATTGTCAACAGCTTGGAAATACACTTTTTGTTTCATTTGACCCCACACGTTAAAATCCATTGGGTTGAGGTCTGGTGACCGTGGAGGCCAATTTATGGCAGCATCATTTCCTCGGCCAATCCAGCGATTTGGGAAGTGCTCGTTTAACCACTGTCGACATTGACGGTTGAAGTGAGGAGGGGCGCCGTCATGCATGTACCATAAGGAACCTCGTCTTACCAAAGGAATATCCTCTAAAAATTCATACAATCTAGTAGACAAAAATTGATGGTACATTGCTCCGGTTAAATTTCCAGGCATGATGTGATATCCAAATAGATTATTTCCTAATGTGGCAGCCCAAACATTTATTTTAAATGAATGCTGATAATGGGTTACCTTCCGAGCATTAGGATTTTCTTCGGCCCACATATGTTCATTGCGCATATTAAAAACACCGCTTCTGGTAAAGGTAGCTTCATCGGTAAAAATAATATTCGATAGAAACATCGGATCTTCGGCTTGCCTGTCTAAAACCAACTGACAAAACTGTCTGCGCATGGGCCTGTCCTGTGGTAAAATGTCTTGGGCCTGTCTATAATGATAGGGATACAATTGTTGTTCTCTCATTATCCTCCATACTGTCATATGAGACATGTTATTTTGAACTGATAGTCGTCTTGTACTAAGTGTGGCGTTAGCTTCAACTAAATTTAAAATATTTTCCTCATTCAGGACATTTCTAATTATTCTACGCCTGCCTCTCTCAAAATTGTTCCTTTTTAACGTACCCCGTTCTCGCAAACGCCTTTCTGTGCAAAGAAATGTTTTGTAATTGGGCACATTTCTGTTGGGGAACTTTTCACCGTATCGTTGTGCGGCTGCTCTTGCGCTTCCATGACATTCACCTAACGTCAAAAGCATATCTACATACTCAGAAAATGTATACTGTTGCATTTTTAAATTATTTGATATTTTTATTTACTATAAAACGGCACTGCGAATACTCAAATGACACAAATTTGAAACTAAAAATACTTGACATTTCTGTTAACTGTCAGACTAGTTGTTTTCCCCATGGCACACTGCAATTAATTTATTTTGCTATGTAATGAAAGTTGAATTTGGAGCACGTTGGGAATGATTGAAATCGATTTTACTGGAAAACGGCACATCCTAGTGAAATTTAACAAGAGGACCTTTTTTATGTTAAATACTTCAAATTTCAATATTTTCGAGTCAGGAACTAGAAAAAATTGACTACAAAAAAGATATGATTAAATTTGTCCCTGGGTCCTGCATTTTCTCACGCCCCTGTAGCAAATTTTGAAATGTATTTTATGAGACTTATTAAGCACGTCAAGGTTAATATCTCACCAAAATTTCGTGACTTAATGTCGAGCCGTTTGGATGTTACGCATTAAAAACTGTTTCCGAGGTTACCCCTTTAGGAGAGCGTAGCTCCCTTAGGAGCCGCCACTGACAAAAATTGTACTAAAGTTTTCGTAATTTTTCGACTTGTTTTACAAGCTCAGAAATTTTGAATACTTATTTCAGTTACACCTTGTATAATGTAGAAGTCAACTTTTAATGACAGTTTTCCAAAGAAAAAATTGGTAGCCCGCAACAGAAAGGAGACCGCAGTTGGCGAGATAAAAATCGCCGACGTTTAATCCCCAATTAATAAGGAAAGCCGACGGATACAGTTAGGCCGTTAATGGCATCGAAAGTAAAGCCACTAAAGCCTTCCGATGCGATGGGGTAGGTCATGAGGCGCACAATCTTAATCTCATTTGTATCGCGAGAGTTCAGCAACTGCTCTTTCTCACGGTCGGATTTTTGCGGCTTTTTATTAATAGATTATTCATTAGACGATTGTGCGCTTTATCTCGACGCCCGTGATTGATAGACTATATCCGCGGGCGAGATAATACCAGCCCGGCGATCGCTATGGGCTCGCGAGGGAATTTATTAATAAATATGTTATACGAGTGGATCTTTTTTCATGTAATGGCATATGGGATGCGAAGTACTTTGTTTGAATCTTTCTGATGGTAGGAAACCAATTGTGTGAAGAGCGTTGTAAAGAGATAAAAAAAATAGAAACATCGCTTAACCTGGCGATGGCGCATATTTCTAATTTCAAGAACACTTGCTGTTAGGCCAAGCAAATAAAATTTTTACTCGAAAAAATTCCTTTCCGCTAGATTATTGTAAAATTGTCTAAAGGAACATAATACAAGACATCTCTCATCTCGTAAGTCAAAAAATTTTATTAGCTAACTTTTCTACTTAAACAAATAAGTGAGAAAAACAGTTTTTTCACTTTGCAGGGAAAACCATCAATTTTAGCGAAAAGTGACTGACAGACAGCTTGTAGGGAATAAAGTTGTCTTCAAAATGAGACTTGTTAAATTAAAATCGGTTAATAAACAAAAAAGTTATTGCAAAAAAACAAGAAAAGTGCCCATGTTTTAATTTGTTTATAACTATCGCATTTATTGTTAAAATTTTATAAAACCTATGACAAGTTGAGGGTTTTGTCATACTTTAAAAGTGTGCCAAAAGTGGGCGCTGTAGGTGCAATAGTTTTCGCTCAATTCAATTTGTTTATAACGGAGGCTCCAAAAGTTATGAACCTTAAGCTTCTGTACAGGCGTTAAATTTTTAACCAAACATGATTTTGAAAGCGTCATTGTTTTCTTAAAGACGTAATTAAGCGACCTATTAAAAAATATCACCGTTTTTTTTGACATTAACATTCTCAAACTGTGCATTAAAAAACCGTCCTTTTTTGAATAAAATTGTTGCTATTTATGCTACCTCACCGAAAATAGATGCAATGGATAGCTGGCAAAAAAATACAAATTGTTTAAAAAACAGCACTTTTTACAACCAACAGGAGCCAAGATAAGAATTTTTTTTTTTTTAAATCATATGTTTATAAACATTAAGACTTGAATTTTTCGTAAAATAAAGTTTACGACGTAAATTACGATTTCCCTGAATGGCGTTGTAAAATATAGAAAATTAACGACTCACGAGCCCTTTAAAGAGAAGGTACTTGCTAAGTAAACTGTCTGGCGTGGTGTTGGGGGAAGCTCGTCCAAGCGAGTCGCGCGCGTCAGAAAAGTCCAAAGTTCAAATTGATGCGCGCTGTAGAATTTTGCAAATATCTCGGCTTCTATTCATCGTAGAAACTTATTTTTTTCACCGGGGTAGCTCGACGAAAAAATAACAGTGGGCATATTTACGAATTCGTAGAATAGCTCTGAACCCCAGAAAAAATGCATCTTTTATACTTAATTTTTTTAACTTCCAAAAATGTCACAAAAATTATTTTTAAACGAAATATTAATTAAAATTTCAATTTCGGAATTATTTTACTATTATTAAATAAATAAATGAAACTATCGTTCATTTAAAAAGTTATTTTTTTACATATTAAGGCAAAGTAAACTTGTTTTTTCAATATTTTGTTAGTTATTTAATTACGATTTAAATGTAAAATTAAAATAAAAATTCACAAATTATTTTCAAATTATTATTTATTGTTAAAAAAATTTAAAAAAAGAATAAAAAGCATTTGATTTTGTTGCAAAATTCTCAAAATTAAAAAATATTAATAAAAATAATGCGGTCGATAAAATTACAAGTTTAACTTCTTGAAATTTTAATATACAGGGGTCGGCATAAGTCAGGCAACCAATTTGCATTAAGAGCATTAATTTTTATTCTGAAAACGCGTCTACTCGACGAGCACGTGTTATCATGTTCATGACACAGACACAACTGTCAGAAGCACGAACATGCTTCGTTTTAATCTTTTTCGACAGCGTTACCAGACTTATGAGCGTTGCCGGACTTATGCCGATTTTTCGAGAGCGTTGCCTGACTTATGCCGACCCCTGTATAAAGTTTTTTTATTATATTTATTATAAATTAAAAAAAAATTGCAACATCAAAATTAATTCAAAAAATATTAATCACAACCATTTTTAATAATAGATATATTTTTATGAAAAAGTATGACAAAACCCTCAACGTGTCATAGGTTTTATAAAATTTTAACAATAAATGCGATAGTTATAAACAAATTAAAAAATGGGCACTTTTCTTGTTCTTATGCAATAACTTTTTTGTTTATTAACCGATTTTAATTTAACAAGTCTCATTTTGTAGATAATTTTATTCCCTACAAGCTGTCTATGAGTCACTTTTCGCGAAAATTGATGGTTTTCCCTGTAAAGTGAAAAAACTGTTTTCCTCACTTATTTGTTTAAATAGAAAAGTTAGCTAATAAAATTTTTTGACTCACGAAATGAGAGATGTCTTGTGTTATGTTCCTTTAGAGAATTTTTCAATAATATCGCGGATAGGAATTTTTTCCAGTTTCTCTTTTATTTTGCTAATTTTCCTGGTCTATATAGATATATATAAAATTTGTCACACGGAAGGAAATTTAAAATATAGGGAATTTTATTTACAAAAATTTCTTAATCGAAAAGTTTTTACGTATGCGATTATCGATATTGCGTGCTTTGTTTTATGAGCGAAATGTGATACGTTTGTGTAATAAATATCGACAATAATAATAAAGGTAAATGATGATAACTTTTATTCTGTTATTGCCCATTTAATTTTATATTTCATCATTTGGCTCCTTGTCTAGCTTGTCCATATAATGGAATGATGTAATTTTTTTTGTCCAGATAGGCAGTAAGAACGACATATGTATACGTTAACAGCACAACATTAGAGCAGAGTTTTTTAAAGTTAGACATGGCACTCGAGTCTTCCCCATTGAAGACAATTTTTTTTTTGTTTATTATATTAATTCACACTGAACAAAGTTTTTTCTCTTTCTCCTATTTTGAAATATAGTACGTAATTCTTCATTTTCCAGTGCTCTCAGTAAAACATAAATCATACGAGTATTAAAGGTTATTGATTTTAGAAAAATGTAATGTGAAATGCGTGGAAAAAAATTTGGGCGTACAGACAATTCAAAAACTATATAAGTAGACATTTTGAAAACGTTGTATACAGCTGATTAGTAAGCAGGTGACAGATTTTTTATATGCTTTTAAAACATTTGTGTATATATGCATATAAGTACGATTAATGTTTAAATAAAAACAAACTTCGTATGCATTCAATGTTTCTCTATTGTGTGCTAAAATTTCAGTTAGTTTCGTTATCCCATTTTTTAATTATTAATGAAAATGTTGAAAAGATCACGGTTTTCTGCCTACCAAATTGATAAAAAAAATCCAAATTTTTACTGGCTATAAGTCGAACTATTGTCTTTAGTACTGTCAACGTCATTTGTCTCAAAAGCTCTTCTTTTTTTATTTTTAAGCAAAACAGCTCCGTAAATATTGTGTTCTTTAAAAAAAGAAAAAAAACTGACATAGGTACTAAATAACTGTAAACAACAATCTGAAAAAATTTGTTAAAATAATAGTTATAAATATGATATTCTTAAAAACAGTATCGGAATGGTCAATTACGTTCACGGTCCTATTATATTAACAGATTTTTTCAGATTGTTGTTTACAATTATCTACAGTTTTTTTTCTTCTTTTAAAGAACGTAATATTTACGTACATAGCACTCGCTTCTGTTTTGCTAAAAAACTTAAAAATTAAAAAAAGAAGAGCTTTTCAGACAAATGACCTTCACAATACTAAAGACAGTAGTCTCATTTGTTCTTACATTTTTAATCATAATACAATATTTTGTAAATCAAACTGTAACAGGCTATAAGAGATTTATTTAATTTGAATTCTGGCAACGATTATGAAAAAATATAACACCTATTAAACACAATATTGCAAAATTGAAACCTATATTTCATTTATCTAGAGATATATCAATTTTTTTTAATTAATTTCTAGGCCATTTTTTATAACCCACAAAGGTAAAACTAAAGACATCATTTAAAACATTAATAGAAGGAAAGCAACTTTTGTATGAAATATTGTTTTCTAGTTTGTCCGGTTAGAGCCCGTCTACACGTTGTTGCTTCATCCTGTACAAATCAGTAATTAAAAAAATACGATTTATGATTATACAAACAAGTAACGTTTTGTTAATTCAATGCAAATTTACCATGAAATAAAAAGACACATACTGCAAGGTGTTCGTGGTTTATGTATTCAATGTTTCTTTAAAAACATTTATTGCTCCATACAAAGAAAATCTCACATTAGCCAAATTTGGGCATGATTCGACTAGGATGGCATTTTGCAAAGAGTAAGAGGTTGTGTTTAGCGCTTATTTATAGAGACTTTCTAAAGTTCTTTTTTTTTCTGGAATTACATCTAAACCTACTCGAAAGAGAGAATAAGAGTTTTATTTTTTTCCTTATATAACTCTATATTCAACTTAATTCAAAATAAACTATAACACAGTAAATTACTAGTAACTTTTTAAGGCGTTTCCATATAGCAACAGATATGCACAATATTTAAAAACAGCCAAAAGTCGCGTATGAAATGGCATTTATTAAGAGAAATGTTACTCCTTTATTTTTATTTATTTTTGGGTACATACAAATTATGACCTATTAATTGTTAAGAAACTTCATATAAATTTGTGATCATCCGGTGGGGTGTTACCGAACAACTATGCTAGTTGTTCAGTAGGCATGCTTAGATTCATTTGTGGGGTAATAATATAGCAAAGAGTTTTAACTACTTAAATATAATGTTATAAATAAGTACCTAGGTAAGTAAATAATATAACTTTAGTAAATTATATCAATCTCTCGGTATAACTTGATTTAAACTTATTGAAGGGTGTAAAAAATATCAATAATAACCATATTGAACTTTGTCTAACCTTTATACGTAGATATCCCGATTGTAGCTTACTATTTAAAGCCTTATTGTTTACACTATACTATATTTTGCTTTCAGTTTAATGTTCTCAAAAAGTCCTTTCTCTCGAAACGATTCAAAGATTCCATCGCAAAATTTTCATCTTCATGTAAATGAAAAGCATAGTAAAAATTTTCCCAGAAAATACACGAAGGATGTTTTTCCTTATACTTTACTATTTTAAACTAGAAGTCAATTTTATGGAAGAACATGTAAAAGTGTTTTCACTTCATTTTTTAAGTTTTACTTGAAAATTAGTCTTTTTTTTTAATAATTTGTGGAAAATTGAAAGACGAATCCGGAAAATATCATGTCTCTTAATGTAAAGTAGTGGCGTACTATTTTATTTAGAAAAATATGTCACCAATACTCTGTATCTCCTTCACTGGAGCATCTAAATTTTAGAAAAAGGCCTCCGATTTTGGACAATGTTTACATAAATACATGTACCCAATTTCAAATTATTTTTAGTTTTTAAATTATTAAAAAAAAATTAATTAATATTTTTTCAAGTTTAACATCCTGTATCTTTTTAACGAAGCGTGCTAGATAAAAACTAACTATCAGTTAAATTTGCCAAAGTCCATTGAGGATCATAAAAGTGATGATTTCTTTTCTGATTTCAGTTTTATCGAGAAATTAAAATAATTCCGAACGAAACGATATTTATTTACAAAATAGGCCTGTCGACCGCTGATCTAGTGTCTAATTTGACATAAAATTTTTATGTGTAGCCTTACTCTTGAAAAAAGTGTTGAAACCAGTATATCTATCCTCCATAGATAGCCAAATTAAGCTGTTGCCTATTCCATTTGGAAAGGTCGTTACTTTTTCGCGTCCCCAGGATAAATCCTCGTCCCAAGAATGTCGACTCAATAGAAGACGACGATCCTCCAAGCCCAGGGAGATAGCGCTGAATGAAGTAAACCGAATGCCTTAGATACGGCGCTGTATCGTAGATCTTTATTCGCAATTTGTGATCTTGTTAAACAAATTAAAGCGGGCAGCCATCTAGATAATTTCGTGCACTTTGTTATGAGAAAAAAATGATGGTTTATGATATTCCCTTGTTTGTTTCTGAGAAGAGATGCATGCAAAGTCTGGCGCAGGCTGTTTAATTAGATTTATCGGGCATTCGCACAGATAAAGGGCCAGTGGCGCGCCGCGGCCTCTCTTAATTGGGGTGCTAATTAAGGCGAGCGGTGAGAAAGGGGAATTACCGAGTGATTTATTGTGGGAAACGGTCTCGCGCTGGGGACAGGCTGCTGCTATAACTTTGCATTTATATTATATGGGGACAGAACGTAAATTATGACGGTTGCATCGGAGCTCCCGATCTAGAATACGCTAAAACATCTCTAGTTGTTAACTGTGGACAACAGTTGCTTTATTGAATTTGCAGACAGAAGAAATAGCGGGAATTATTGCACCTAGAAAGAAAGCTTTAAAGATAAGGATTACAAAACTGTAATTAGTTTTAAGAATAATGTTCGTATAAACGTACAATTTGTAAAAGAAAGTTTGACATCGATTAGATTTGTCTAGAAAATTCTGTCAATTATTATCACACAAAAACTTATATAAACAAAATTGCATAACAGTCGAGAGTCCAGTCCATTTTGGGTCAATTTTAAATTGAGTTGAGACGCCAGCCGAGTCCAACGAAAAGTTATTTGAAAGGCCAGTATAAAGCCAGCAAAACAAAAAATTTGAAAGTTAAATTACATTGAAGTATAATCTAAAAAACTAAACAATGCTGTGAATTAAAGCAAGAGTGAAGTGTTGAATATACATAATCAAGAAGTTTACCTGAGAGAAAAAATGTCACAGTAATGAAAAAGGCCATCTCAAAGTAAAAATACAAAAAAGAACATTTTGACAGACTGATATGTCGGGTGTCAAACAATCCTAAAATTTGTAAATAAAGGAGCCCTCAAGGACTACAACACATAAAACAAAGGCCTGTTGATGGCAGTTGTCTAAACACTAAATTGGGTGACCTGAAGAACAACAGACAAGGACTAAGTCATCCAAATACAATATAAGGACAATATTAGAGACACATGATTAAATGTGAGTCTTAAGTAATATTTATAACTGTACACTTAGAGTAAATGTAGTTAGAGGTTAGGGACGACAGTTTTGTTTCTTATCATTCAATGTTTTCCAAATTGTTTTCTTGTAATAAAATCATTACCAAAAAAATCGTTTCTCTTGCTGTCAAAGTTAATAGATATCTAATAAAATAAAAAATAAATCGAGTACTAAAATTTAGATTTAAAAACCAAATTTCGAATAGAACCAAACAAATATTTGTCTGTGGATTAAAGAGTGGTAATCAAAAACAAAGCAAAACAAAGTAAGTGGAAACATATTTCTTTTCTATCATCAATTAAAAATAAAATTTATGTACACAAAAAACAAATAAATCATAGTGTAAATTTCAAAACAATATACAGGGTGATTCGAAATTGGGAATAGAAACGTCATGAAAAATGCAGTCGATGATGTAAAAAAAATGTTGTAAAATCCTTATACTTTCGGAGAAAAAAATTATTGAAGTTGTAGTATTTTTAACCTTTATATCGCTGGGCTATTTTAGTTTCTGGCGTCATCGGAATCCGCATTGTGTGCTGTACATAGTGCGCTCTCTTTCCACGTTGCCCCAGGTGATTCCGAATACTGAAATCTGATTTTAGTTTTCGCGATAGTGCTTACATTAGTTTTTCAAGCGTCAAAAATGGCTTACGTGTATAGCAACTCGGAGTTGATGGGCCCAAATGTGTTTACACGTCGGTGGACAAAATTTTGAACAGTTGCAACATCAGGTATGTCAAATTATTTTAATAATTAAAACCCCAAATAAATGTCATTAATTAATAATAACAATAGTGGCAAAAGCAGTTGAATTTGCTGATATAATTTTTTTTTATTTATTTCCTTCATTGAGAAAGAAATTCGTTCTATTTTTTGTCCGTTCATTTTTTATTACACTTTGCAGAAGTGTATTTTAAAATAATTTTCGAACTGCCTTTTTGGTTTTATTTTTACAAAATTTTTTTTGCAAGAGTCCCCTGTAGATAATTTTTTTTGTGGATAAGTTCTGAATCATCCTGTGTATGTATTTACATATATACTTTTTCTTTGTTTCCTTTTCAAAATATTTCAGTTTCAGTGAGGTTTTGCGCGCCACTGCTTCGGCCGGCAAGTGAGAGTTAGAAGCGCGTTCGTGTGCACCGTCCCAAGCGAATAAACAGTTTAGGTATTTTAATAGCAAATATCTGCTTAATACCCCCAGATAAAATGGTAATAAATACTGCACTGCCCTAGCGTATCTCGAAGGCTCCCATCGCTACTATGTTTTTATTAGCGACTCGGTTCCGAATCCCCTCTGGAACGGATAAATTCGGACGACTAATTAAAAAAAAGTATCCCCAAAAAGTGGTCGTAACTGGAGTTGTAGAATCAGGAAGACATATTGCTTTTTCTCTAAACAAAGGATTATTCAAAACAACATTTATGATGATTAATCTAAGTGGTATTTTAAAAAATTCTTTAATTACTTAAAATTAATAAGGATAAGAAAATCATCATTAAATGAATATTTTTTAGTATTTATTTATGTTTCTGAGCTGAAAATGAGAGAAAAATAGTTACCAGTAAAATTTTTAACCAATTATATGTGATAAACAACTACTCTGAGGACTACAAGCAATTCAATTTAATAACACCCGTAATACTTTGTAGGTTATATCTTGCTTACACTGACATTATTAATATGATTGAAATAATCTCATAAAACGAAAACAACAAAAGCTGTTCAAGAAAATCAACAATACATACAGAGAATTTTGCTTAAAATCTAAAAATCACGTATCTATTACATACCACTAATGTCAATGTAAAAACAAGAAAAAAATTACCCTTCCAAATTGAGATTTGACAGTAGGTAGGAAGTGTGAGAGAGAGGGGAGAGGGCGAGGGAGAGAGAGTGGGGGGGGAAGATAAAGAGATATGGGGAGAGAGGGGGGTGAGAGAAAAAGGAGCCACGATGTAAAATGAGATGAAACAATTGTCACCTTACATAAACAAGTGTCACCTTACATGTATCAACTTTTCAATCGGAATCATAAAACAGTCTTAATCACACTATGCAGAGCCTGAAGTTCTCAAAGAAGTTCCCAGCTGGAAGCCGCAGCAGACGACGGCGACGCCGCCAATATTGTCAGTAGAGCAGACGCCGACATCGCAATGCAAATCATGCCAGTTTCGGATTTCGAAAAATAAAAGCCCGAGAAATGCGAGATTCGAACTGAAGAACCGAAATACACAAAACCACACGACTTCGTCAGATCACAAGTCCATCACCTGTGACTTCGCTGCAGAACCTCTTCGGACTCATCAAAGAAGGTGATCGAATGTCGACTCTGATACCTTGCAGTTCAGTGACAAGGCCCGGAAAGTACTTCACAAATCAAATACTCATTTACTCTTAACATATTTTTCAATAAATCCTAAATTTTTACAGCATTTCTAAAAATGTTCACAAATTTTTACGAGCACACTGCTAGACTCCAGTTCTAGAGCCTAAATCCCCAATGTAACGGTTTCAACAGAATATCCAAAAACAAAAGAAGTCCTCGTTTCATTTGAGGCGTCGCACATAGGACCAAAAAAAGTCCTTGTATTAGGTGTTTCGTATGCTAAAATGGAATTTTATCTCGAATTTAAATAGATTTCATATCATTAAAAAATCAGCAAAATATTTATAAAATTAAATAGTTAGTTTTTTAATATGTAAAAAAGGGAAAAAAGACATTAATAACAAAAAGTTAGTGTAGCATCGCGGAGCATCGTAAAAAACATTTTTCTAAGATATATTAAAAAAATCATAAGCGTATTATCCCAAAAATTTATGCAGGGTGTAACCTAAGTACGTTAAAATATTTAAGTGGGGTATTCCTGAGTTAATTCTAGGAAGAAAGTTTATTATATAAACCTTTGTCCGGAAATGCTTCGTTTCTGAGATACAGGGTGTTGAAATTATAATGAAACTAAATCATTACGACAGTTGCTGAAAGCAAAGCAAAAGAATCCCGTACCCGTTGGAAAATACCAGGAATATTTCTTATTTTTTCGCAGGAATCTATTTACGTCCGTACTTAGGTTACACCCTGTATAAGCTCAATTTGAAAACAAGCAAGCAAATATTTCTTAAAGTTCGCAAAAAATTTGCAAACATTTTCGCGACCTGATTATTTTTCGTAATTTTCAATATCAAGTTCGTAATCAGCGACACCAAAAACCCACACTGAAAGAAATGCGTTTTATTCTTTATTAGAATTCTATATACCATTATAAGACCATTGTATACTATATGTGACAGTTAAATAGATGAATATTGGATATAAAACGCGTATTGCTAGCACAGTTGTATAGTGACTATCAACCTTATTCTTTATTAAATTATTGCATAACTACTATACAACGTTTTTTATACCCTTTACGAAATAATAGCAATAACTGTTATTATCCATATCCATATCGTTATTAGACCATCTAGTACTGGTTATAAGTTTTATAATAATAAATGTATTAAACTGTTGTATACTCTGTATGAGTTAAAAATATATGTCATGAAGTTTTCAGAAATTTTATTGGATAACTGTAATTACAAGCTAAGGTTCTAATGTAAACATACATAAAACATACTTTTAAGCACTAAAAATGATGACAAATCGCTCCCAAAACTGTCCAGTTTATTTTCTTAGCAACGATGCACCCGTATTTTCTTGTATTACATGAGAATTTGCACTATAACTCTTCCACCTTAAGAATGAAGCATCCCCAGAAAGGTTGAGCTTCTTTCCATATAATTTTATTTCCTCTGGTTGATTGACTTTATACTCATGCTTTTCTTTGTCACCGTTAACCTTCTGTTCCTCCATCTTATGTAAAACTTAACATCAGCGATTTCTAATAGGACCTACAAAATAATAATTTTTAAGATTTAGACAAGATTTACATTTGAAAAAACAAAACAATTACAAGCCATAAAACAGTTAGATACTTACATAATAATTTTCCATTTCACACAAGGCGATATGATCATGTATCCCACAAAACATGTGCATATATACTGTCCATATTCATCAAACTAGACGTGTGTAAGTCGATGCACAGCGGACTGTCGGAAATTTTACGATTGTTGTATTTTCTCTTCTTGAGTAAAGATAATAAAGACGTTGTGGTTCTGTGTGTTTATTTTGACAATGATTGAACATCTATGGATAATAAAAGTGGACTGTATAAGATAGATGAGTACCGTTCTGCTTCATGCATAGCATGCTACTGAAATCTTAGAAGGGATGAGCTCGTGCGGCGAACCCTAAATCAGCGGCTGGAATAGCCAGGTTTCTTATTGAGTCGGCGCACTTCGTTCTCGGGTCTGACATATGATTATTATTACAAGACTATGAATATAACTTAACAACGATCATAACCGATTATGTACCGAGAGGTGACGATCACTTAACCATTATAAGATGCGTTTTACACGTTAAAAACGGAAACATATTCAGTATAAGAACGAATAATTCTGTTAATACAATTGTTATATACAAATTAGGATACTGGTCTTTATACAACAAATCTTCCCTACTATACAATTGGAATATAAAGTCTATAACACCTAATAATGTATAAGTAATTCATTATAACCTTTATTTCATAGATGCATAAGGTGTATTAAGCACCTTCCAGTTAAACTGATTGAATAATGAGTATGGAGATGATTGCTTTTTTTTAATAAAAGTTGTATATTGGTTATAAAAGTTTTAATATGAGCTATACACATTATTCTAGATAAACAGTTTAATAAGCCCATTTCTTTCAGTGCATGTATACCAATCGATTAGACAATTTTTACTTTGAATGGCCAGGTTTTGGGTCATTTTCCCCATAGTGCGTCGTCTCTCTCCGGGCATAGCACGCGACCTTACCAACAATGCGACCCGCGAGCCGGTCGGCGCAAATGGACTACTTAAAAGTCTAGTTATCGCCCAGTCGGAGGTAAATAATATCGATTTTCAATTTAATGGCGCGGCCCGACATTATTTCAACGCCTACCAGAGCTCGCACAATGGGCCCACGACCGTTTAATATTTGCCGGGACGCGCACCGCACACCCACCACCCTATTCTGGCCGATCACCTCCGAGGGGCTCTCTATAACAAGCTATATTTTACTATTCCCTGCCTGTTAGTTTTTCCGAATATCGTTTCCGATCGTAACGTAATATATTATTAGTGCGGGCGCTTAACGACGCGTAATGACGACAAGAACTAGCTTACAGTTTAATGTCCTGTGTGGTCGTGGGGCGGTATATTATTATAATTATGTAAACAGAAGACATGAAAAAAAATCTGACTTTAATTATTTCAATTTAGTCGTTTCTCATACACATACTGTGGTCAATTTCCTGATTTACAGAGATTGATAAAGAAATTGAAGACAAATAGAAATGGCTTCATTTATTTGGCTAATTTGGTGTTTTTTTAGTGAACTTTTAATATCTTTCTATAATACCAATTTTGGTTACATTCTGCAATTTCGACACTCGGTTTATTTTAAACATTTAATTTGAGCTACATGTCAAAGATTTTTTTTCATCAAATTTTAGTTATAGTTTTTCTAAAAAAGAATGTTTCGTATCTACTAGGGGACAACAACTAGTTACTATACCTCCCAACGACATTTTATGACACATTTTTTGAGATTAGGTTTCTTTTACAAACAAAACTAATTACTCTTAATCGTTAAAAAGGCACCGCTTTTGAGAAAAACACAATTGATAGCCCGGACAAAATAGACATTTCAAATAACGAAAATTCTGACAGAGATAAATTTTGTTAGAGATCTTGGTTACACCATTAGAAATAAAGTGTCAAAAGTCCCCATCGATCCCATGTGTGCTAAAAAAGTTATTCGGGGTCAAAAGTCAAAATTTAAGGTTTTTTGGATTTTTTTCGAAAACGGTAAGTTTTATCAAAAAACTAGCCCATGCTACCGAATTTCGACAAGTATACCTTTTTTTGTAACATCCTTTAGAGTTTACAGAACCGTTTAGAAATGTTATAAATTATGACTTTTAACATTTTTTTTTTTCGATTGTACCCCTCCAATTACCTGTATCGGCGACACTGCTTTTAAGAAAGAAACCGTTTGCACATTATTCTTAACGCACAGTTGATGTTTACTCGTGTACAAATTTTGACATTTTTATCTTTAGCCGATTTACACATAATTAAAGAAAACCATTTGGAAAGTAACAACTTCAACACACCGTAACAGGGCGTCTAAGAAAAAATCTTTATATGAACTACCCCTATTATTTTCCCATGAGGAACTTGCACACAAGTTTTTTTGAAACATGAACGGGACACCCTGTATATTTCCTTGAAGTCACAGGAAAATTTACTAAAATATTAGTCTCTACCATTTTTTCTAAATACGAAAGTAAAAAAGAATGTAATGTGTATTGCCCTGTTACTGTGAGAAATAAAAATTACTTGACTTTGGGACAGTTAACCGTATTTCTCTTGAAAAATGTACATTTTCAGTGATGTTAAAAAAACATATTTTTTTTTAAGTAAAATTAAAATTTATATTATAGTTTCTTATAATTATATGAGTTCTTATAGCAGGTTTGCCCCCACAGAGGCTAGACCTAAATGAACAAGGGCAGCTCAAATTGGTTGGCCAAATTATAGCACTAGACGAAATATATAAATTGTAGATTCTATAAATTAAATAAGAAATTTTAAATATTTCCAGAAAATGTAATACAGTGATTTACAACTTACTAAAAAAAATTTGGAAATATCTGCGCCATTAAAAAATAGACGAAATCACTAAAAAGTTATATAATTCATAGATTTCAAAAAAAAAATATTTGAAGGTTTCTTTAAAGCATCACGTACGAACGACAGTAAGTTCAGCCGATCTGATTTGATAAATACTCATTTATTTAGTATTATTGTGGTTTCCACAAAGCTTATTGCCGTGGTTTATCAGTCCAATCATGGAAGTGATGCTCAAAATGATATCGGAGAAATAATGTTCGCAACATACATGTTTGGAAACTTGAAAATTTTTATGTCATCCAACGTGATGGGTTTTTCGTTTTTCTTTTAAAGTCTGTTAATGATCGCTTAATTGGACCATTCATATTAACAAACGATTTCTAGAAGAAGTGCCCTTAACTAATAACAAATGTGGTTCTTTCACTATGTTGCTTTCCCTCATTTTCAATAAAATGTTTGAGATTAATTAAGTTCAAGACGTTTGGTGGATTGGATGAAGAGGACTGGCACCGTGACCACCGCGGTCTCCTGACTTAAACCTTCTCGATTGTTTTATGAGAACACCTCAAAGATGAAGTGTATCGTACTGAAGTGAAAACTATTTACATACACGTGTTATAGGAGTAGCTGCTACTAATAACTTACAACTACAATACCATCGAGAATGTATATTTGTCTTAGTTCGTCAAATCTGGATGAGACGTGCCCAAAGGTCGGTGGTCGATGAGTCGTCGGTGGTCACATTTTTTAACACTTAACAGGTAACAAAACACTAATTACTTATCATTTATTGATTGCATTTACAGTGAAGGGAATTAATAACAATAATAAAAACAATAATTAAATTCGCTACAATAAAATAGCTGTGATAAAAGTTCACTTATTTATTACATCGTTAAATTCATTTCGCTTTTTGTACGTAAATTTTTTGTACATGACGACTGACTGTACGTGCATTGCGTTAGATTAGGTATTAAAGTCAACCAAACTCCAATGGCATATAGATAACACTTTTAATTCTTTTAAACAATTTTCGAGGTGTCCGTTCCTTATTTTTTTAGATAAGATATGAATCACGCTGAATGCGAGCTTGTTATTAATATATAAATTAATGCAAAAAATTAAAGGGTCAAAAGAATTTCCGAAATTTTTCCGTGATTTTTAACAGACTGTATTTAGGTGAAAATTGTCGGGAATTAAAAAAAAGCATTTTGAAGCTCTAAGATTCTAGTTTTTAGATCTTCCGGTCGAAATTTTTTAGGAGCTAAGTACGGTTATCATGCAATTCCAATAAATAGCGCAAATTTTCTTTTTTTTCCACGGACTTGGAAATTTTTTTTTTCTGCTAAGCCATTGCATGGACCAGATAGCTTATTTATTCAGCTTTAATTTCTTTTTTTTGAAATTTCGATACAACCATTTTTCATCGAAATATCGGACTTTTAATGGAAAAGGATCCTTTTGTCTTCAATCATCGATACCTATCTCGGTAAAAATGTGAGAAAACCTCAAAAAATTTTTTTTTCCATTTTAATCATGATTATGAGGTGTTTAAGCTCAAAAAACGTGACCCTTTAATTTTTTTCAAAAGTTTGACGGAACAAAGAAACGGTTCGCTAGATCGAGATGACACTTCACAGGGTTCTTTTGGGTATATGGAACTGTAAAAGTCATGCTTAACATTAGTCATTTCATGAATATTTCTAATTTAGCCGTCAATTTTCGAAAAACCAAACATGTTATAGGAAATTTATTCCAGTTTTCGAAACTGCCCTTCAATTCTCTGTACAGCCATTAAAAGTACGATATTTCGACGAAAAATGGTCGTATTAAAATTAAAAAAAAGGAAATTGAAGCTGAATAAACAAGTTATCTGGGCCATGCAATGAAAAAAATTTTCCAAGTCCTTGGACCAGAGACAAAAAAAAGAAAATTTGTAAAATTTTATTTCGCGCTGTTTCTTAGAATGATAACCATAGCTTCTAAAAAATTTCGACCGAAAGATCTAAAAACTAGAATCTTAGAGCTTGAAAATGCTTTTTTTTTAATTCCCGATAGAACCATTTTTCACCTAAATACAGTCTGTCAAAAATCACGAAAAAATTACGGAAATTCTTTTGACCCTTAATTTTTTGCATTAGTGTATCTAATAAGTCAATTTATTATGCTTTGTAGTTTACTGTTATCTGTACCACAAGAAACGATATCAACATCTAGGCGTTCTAATAGCAGGTCCCATACAGAGCCTAGCCCCAGAACAACAGAAATGATTGAAAATTGTAAAAAGGTGCCACACATATAAATATGATGAACTGATACAATTTCTTGAACAATTTAATGTAAAAAATTAATAACAAATGTAAAGCAGGTTACATAAATTATGGTAAATTGGCCAAGAAACTGAAAAAAATACATTTTTCCTAATTTCTTGACTAAAATTGGTGGTTTTTAGTTGTTAATATCCAAGTATGTACTATCAATTTTAGTTGCATTTTACAGTTTTGGCAACTATTTCTATTTTAAATATTTAAATAGTAATTACGTCAGTCTATTATGATTTGTGATTTGAACTAAAATATTTCTACTGGCGAGAAATTCCTAACAAATTAGGATGTATAGTGAGGGAACTAAAGCTTCTTGACCTTATAATAAATTTTTAGTAAATAGACATATACAGCGTGTCTCCGGATACGTAGTAAAATGACTACAAGAGACAAAAAATGCTGATGTTAGAAAATGGCTTTGCAGCAGTCCTTCTTGTTCATGAAACAAAATCTGCCATGGTTTCGAATTCGCAAAATTCAGCAAGTAATTTTAAAAATATATATCGTTTTCATCCGCGAAGCGTTATTTCACTATAAGATACGATAAAACGTTATTAAAAAAAGGTTTCTCAGGATGAAAAACTGAATAAGTGTGCACATTTTCAATGCTCTAATCATATTATAGCAATCTGAAATGTAACCAACCCCTGAAATTAAATTTATTATGACATAAAACATCTCAAACGGAAAAGGTGTAAAAAACTGTTTCAGTGAAGCTCTTTCAATTCCGCGAAGAGGAAATCTATAATACCGTCGACTATTTACTCTGCCAAGGTAACCGTCCATACTACAAAACCAGAAGATGCAGGGATAAGATCGCGCTCACATTCTTTACATCTACAACAAACAGTCTTAAGTGATTATTAAAATGAAATATTGTGAAGATTTTATTTTATACGGCCTATCGCGTTTCTTAGATAACTGTTGCCTATTGTTGTGCGAGAGGACGAAGCGCGAGCCACAGAAGACGATGTTGATCTCGTTAGAAGAGCCTTCGGGATTTTCTACGGTTATTTTTAATAAGAATATAACTAGATTGCGCATTGTTTGAGGAAAATAAAGATATCTGATATTGGTCTTTTTACCACCGTGCAAATATTTTACATATTAGAGCGAAATATAAATTTTTAATATTGCTCCGCATTAGATGATGATGGTCTGACGGTCTTTCCCGTGATCTAAAAATATATAGGGTATTTAAAAAAACAATGGGATATATGTCAAGATTTTTTTTAAAATCCGTACAACTTTCGTTCTTTTTTTTCGTAGCGGAGAAAAATGGGGGACAATATGGAGGAATGAAAAGGACGTAAGTACTATTGTTAAATATAATCAGTAATGTTAATGAATATTTTAATAAAAATAGTACTTACGTGATTTTACAACAAATACAACAAAGTTTTTTGGGCATTCTATACAGGGTGTTTCGTAAGTCGATGCATTCCTTGCAGGAGGTTATAGTACAAATGATTTGTGAAATATTTCCTTAATATACCATGTTCCGAAAACGCTTAGTGTCCGATCCACAGAGTGTTAAAGTTTTAATAAAAAAATGCAAATTTATAAATATTGCGGAATATTTTAATGAAATTTTACAAGCGTTGACAGTTAACAATAATACATATTTTACGATAAAAATATTGTTTTCAGTTTCACCAGTGGCGTGCGCATAGGCACGTCTCTAAATATTGTTAAAGACAAAAATGATACACCACTGATTTTTCTTAAAATAAATATTATTTTTGAATTCCTTGTTCAATTTGGAAGGGAAAAGGTATCTCGACTGTTTTTCTTATGACACACTGTTTTCGAGTAAAAAAAATAAAATCGATTTATGGCGTAATTCGGTTTCAATAATTTGAAAAATAGCAAATTATGCACTTCACTGCTTCACACTCAAACAGTTAAAATGACAGCTATTATTAATTTTTTCAAACAATAACAAAAAACGAGTGCACAGCCAACTTGTTAATTTCTGTTTAGATAGTGCATAGTAAATCTAAAAACTGATAAAATTTTTTTAAACTGATGTTAACTGCGAGGAATAATAATTTTTTGTAATAATATTGGTACAAAAAAAAGCTGAGTGCATTGAAACCGTATTATGCCATGCAACAAATCGATTTTCATTTTTTTACTCGAAAACGGTGCGTCTTAAGAAAAACAGTCGAGATACCTTTTCTCTTCCAAATTGAACATGGAATTGAAAAATAATTTTAATTTTTAAGAAAAATCAGTGGCGTATCATTTTTTTCTTTAAAAATAAGACGTGCCTATGCGCACGCCACTGATGAAACTAAAAACAATATTTTTATCGTAAAACACATATTGTTGTTAATTGTCAAAGCTTGTAAAATTTCATTAAAATATTTTGTGTGGTTTCCGCAATATTTATAAATATGCATTTTTTTATTTAAACTTTATCACCCTGTAGATCAGAAACTAAGCGTTTTCGGAATATGGTATATTAAGGAAATATATCACAAATCACTTTTACTAGAACCTCCTGCAAGGAATGCATCGACTTAACAAACACCCTGTATAGAATTTCTTAAATTAATGCTATAATTTCAAAGGGTTTTAGACAGAAAACTCTTATAAACCCAGTGTCTAAAGGGACAGATTTTCAAGTTATAGGTAGAAATATCACAATTTACCAAATATTTTTGGAGGTTTTTAAAGCAAACTGAAGAAATTTTATAAAGTAATTTCACTCAACGGTAAAAATTCACCACATTACGCAAAGACACGTTCAGACACCAAAGTAGGATTTGCTTTAAGAAGATCGTACTTTAAAGATTTTACAGGGTGATTCACAAATGGTGACCAAAAATGGACCCGCGTATTCTTTGGTGAATTTTAAAGGGAATCTTTCCTATAAAGTTTTTATCTAGGACGTTTCGTTAAAAAGATACAGGGTGTTAACCTTCAAAAAATATTTTTAATTTTTTTAAATAATTTAAAAACTAGTAAGTGAAATAATTTGGAAAAATTTTGGTCAATGTTTATATAAAATACATGTACCCAATTTCAAATTATTTCACTTATTAAGCCTAAAACTTATATAGGAAAGACTCCTCTCAAAATTCACCAAAGAATACGAAGTTTCATTTTTGGTCACCATTTATGAATCACACTGTATATATTTTTTAAATTTCTGATTTTCAGAAACTTCTACCATTATAAGGACACTTTTCTGACTCACCTGAATGCTCCGCAGTAAGAACTGGTGCTTTCAAATCCTTGATCGGGAGGAATCACCCTCTCCAGGAATTTGGGAGTCAAGGCCAAAGAGGCGACAGCCGCCAAAAGCCACTGGTCTCCCAGTTCGCCGGCTTCTACAGAAAATCGCGAATTATCACCAGTAGCTTCTCCCATGAAGTGAGGCCTCTGACAGATTTCCTGCAACAAAAAAATATTAAATGATTACAATTTATTTACCGTAGAATTAGAATGATATTTAACCCTCAAAGTTAATAAATTGGGACGCACTGGCGGCTGGTGCGGGGGGCACTGGGTCGCTGACCCCTCTAGAAATTCATAGTAAAGAAAATATTTAAAATTTACAATATACTTAATAAAATAGAAAATAATTAGTATTCTATTAAAGTATACCCAAAATATCCTTGTTTAAAAACATACACAAATTTATATTCAAATCCAGGGATATTATGATATGTATAATGTAGACTTTATTTTCACAAAGACAACTTTAAATAAAGGAATACCACAACCACCATTTTGCATAAAAATCAAGCGTTTGTTTACACAAATCTGCTTTCGTTAAATGGAATATCAGATGGTGCCATGTTTTAGAAACACCCTATGTTATTAATTTTAACATGTATAAACGCTATTCACTGGTTCAAGACAATCCCTAAGCGATGCTATATGATAGAGGGAGCAAGACCTTCTATTTCGGAGAAACAGCGAGAGATTTGTTAAAACACTTGGCGTTCTTGCGGTTTCTCTTGGATAACTTATCCACTTTAAGTATTTTTACGGGCACACATTTGTCTGCCTCTTTTCATACTATTCTTCATGAACTACTTATTATTACTGCTTTATTATATTACCTTATTATTGTTAAATCCAAGATGAAAAAGTAAACAACAGAAAATTAAATAATTCTAGGCACATCGCATAAAAACAAACTCCAAGTGCTTAGAACGGGCAGAAAACGGCTGCTTCTCGGCAACTCCAACGCTCGACACACATAAATCAGCGTTGCCCAACAAAGTGTATCGTCAGCCGAGAGAGACATCACCGGTACGCATCTGTACGTCTCATAATACGCATGGTTGGCTTCTAATCGCTTCCTTAACGTTCGCGAGCGGTGAAATTGTCAAGAGGAAGCGATCTAGGCGATCTAATTAATTTCAGCATTTCCTCTATATTAAAACGTAAGTGCGCGTCTTATTAAATGAAATGGTGAGCTCGAGATTTTATCTGTTGATGGATATTTTTACAGGTCTATATTAAACGGACTTTACAGGGTGTAAAACGTAACGAATTTCTGATTTTGGCAATGTTTCAAAAACTTCTCGACCAACCGCCAAGTACAAAGATTCAATATGCAAGGTATACTGTGTACAGTATAATATGCCAGTGCGGCTTGTGAATAGGTGAGGCCTGTGGCTTTTTTACTAAGTGGGCAAGAAAAAAAAAATTTTCAAGGTCAAGCGACTAAATGCATATGGAACTCTTGTGTCATCGTATTTCTTAAGTAGGTATCTAGGTAAGTCTTAATGCGATTAAGATACAAAAAGTTTCTTTCTACCCAGACACTTGTTGCAGGAATTGTTAAAACTGGGCAAAACAACTTGTATGTTTTCGAAAATACCATTTTAAATTCCTTGCATAATATTTCTATCGTTTTTTTGAACTTCTAAATTATGAAATTGTTTGTCTCTATACAAAATATTAAGATCGTTTTTCAACCTATCTATTTCAAAAACGTTTGGATACATTTGTAATAAACATTCAAACGATTTTTCGGGAAATTTTTTGCATAATCGGGAAATATTGAGGAATCTATTAAAGCAAAAAAAATTAAATCATGTAAATTCCCAAAACGAGTATGACGGGAAATGTATTTCGGAAATGTTTCTAATTCGTCGCAACTTTTGTCCCGTTTACTTGGTAGTCTAATACTATTTTTCGCATAATTAAAAACGTTTTTAAATTTTTCTTCGTTTCTTAGTTCAGAAATTCTTTGACTAGTGATTTTAATTTGTTTAGAGCAATAGTTTGCAATAGTTTTTAGTCTTACATTGTTTTGTTGTAAGGAAGTTGTTTTTTATTTACTTTAAATTAATACCTGCTTTGTCCTTATCCTTAAAGCCTTTGTACTATCTCTCACACTGACATCAGACACTACCCGTGTACTATGCGACGCGTGCATTAACCACAGCGAACCGAAACACTAAAACTAGAAGCAGCTTTGAGCCTCCTAAACCACGTATAAATTTTTGGGTTTTATATTATACATGGAATTGGTTGCTCTTAGGTTTTTAATATTGACTTGTACAAAATAATGTGTTTAAATTGAAAAATATTCTTTGAAGAAGTTCCAGATCGGGAGCGAAACGTTAGAATTTTAATAAAAAATTATTGCTGCTGTTTTCTTATCTTTTTTGACCAGCGGTCAAACTAGAACCTGATACCTAAGAAAAATAATCCCAATTATATAAAAGATTTTATACAGGGTGTTTCAGTTATAAATATCATTAACTTTAACCATGTATTCGAAAGGCCTAGTAAAGATAGAAAATCGAAAAAAAATTACTCGACCTTTTAAAAAATAAAACTCTCGTTAACTCGGCGCTTCACTTGTAGTGAAACAGCTGATTTCCTAGTCGTCGTCTCGTCCAGTCTTGCAAATGCTTTCAAAATCAAAGTGCAACCGATATCAACTTTATGGACGAATGAGTGAGCGTTTTTTGGCTGTACTTATCATTTTAAATAAGTAAGTACCATACAACTCTGAAAAGAAATAAGTCACACCATGAGGTATACGTACTACAAACTTAATGATTACCTACTTGAACATATGTATGTAATACTAAAAACTCATGATTAATCACAGCCACACAGAAAAAAAAAGTTGGGTATACTTTTTATGCGCCATATATTTTTCGTAGTAATTAGGCCTCCTGAACACGAATCTGGGGTCAGAATTGGCCCATCACGTCACAATTTTTTCCTAACCTCAAGAAACTTGTGAAAAATAGTGAAAATTGATGAAAATTTACTAGGAAAATTTGGAAAAAAATTTATTTCCACATCAAATAGTACATTTTTATGTAAAAGACTCTGCTGAATTCAAATCCACTGTCAGAATTGAGCTAGAACGTGTGGTTTTTTTTCTAACCTCAAAAAACCGAGCAGGAATCGCTATTTTCAAATTCTGAGCGGATTTTGACCAGATTTTGTATAAAGGGGTTTTTTGGGTCGCTGATTACGAATATGAATTCACATTGTAAAAATTCAAGATGGCTGATCCAATATGGCGGGTGTACTTTTTTGAAATCCACCGATTTCAGTAAAATTTGGCATCATAAGGATTGCTGGTTGATCTCACCTTCATTAATCACACATCTGGAGCCAGATTTTCATAAATCAAGGTAAAAGATTCCACTCCGTCTAAAAATGTGACTTCGCTTAAAAAAATGACTTAAGGACTCTACACATGTAATGATGTGTAGTGTGATGTGCTTGTTTCCATGGGACAAGACAAAAAAGTTTCTACTTTATTCTTTCATTTATTTAGTCGTGCATGGGCTTATGGTTTTCCAATCAGATTTTTTTAACTACTATGCAGTTTTCCTATGGCATTTAGATGCTTTTATTTCTTAATAATTTTAAAGTTCAAGGAAAAGGACACATTACTGCCACACAGCACATCACTGCATCTGCTTATGCCTTCAATCTAAAAATGTGACTTTGCCGAAAAAATGCCGCCTACTCGGCCTAAAATTATGACTCTGCCTACAAATTTTACCTTGATTTATGAAAATCTGGCTCCAGATGTGTGATTAATGAAGGTGAGATCAACCAGCAATCCTTATGATGCCAAATTTTACTGAAATCGGTGGATTTCAAAAAAGTACACCCGCCATATTGGATCAGCCATCTTGAATTTTTACAATGTGAATTCATATTCGTAATCAGCGACCCAAAAAACCCCTTTATACAAAATCTGGTCAAAATCCGCTCAGAATTTGAAAATAGCGATTCCTGCTCGGTTTTTTGAGGTTAGAAAAAAAACCACACGTTCTAGCTCAATTCTGACAGTGGATTTGAATTCAGCAGAGTCTTTTACATAAAAATGTACTATTTGATGTGGAAATAAATTTTTTTCCAAATTTTCCCAGTAAATTTTCATCAATTTTTTACTATTTTTCACAAGTTTTTTGAGGTTAGGAAAAAATTGTGACGTGATGGGCCAATTCTGATCCCAGATTCGTGTTCAGGAGGCCAAATTACTACAAAAACTATATGTCGCATAAAAAGTATACCCAACTTTTTTTTTCTGTGTGGCGGTGTAAAATAGAACAGTGAAAACGTTAAGAATAGGCATTAAAGTTAGGTTAGTGACAGAACAGTAGGTAGGTCAACGGTCAGGACCGGACCGAAAAGGGGTTTAAATAATGATTTAAAAATATTTTTTTTCGGCGTAAATGTGCATTTAAAAATCAAAAAATGGTCGAGTAAATATTTTTTTTCGATTGTCCGTCTTTATTAGGCCTTACGAATACGTGGTTAAAATTAATGACATTATGATTGACTATGTATGTGCAGTAATTTTTTTCTCAGTATATTTGCAATAGCGAAATTCTTAAACAAATACGAACGTGCCTAAACAAAGAAAAATTGACTCCTCAGTATCACGTCCCCATGTATGTATTTTTAGCTGGTACTTTCACCGGAAGTATTTTTACGTTTTCAGATAAAACAAGGAATACCTACACTGACCTAGATTGCAGAACAATTCTACAAAGATTATACCAACAAATAATGACCTGGATTAGCATATTTCACGAGGTTTATAAGGCAGTGCGTACCCGTTATATGTTAATCAAAAAAACTTGTCCGGTTGAAAATCAGTTTGCAAATGTTGACTTTTTAAAATTCCCTGCCAAAGGAAGAACAAGCGAAGCAACAGAAAACAAGTGTCGGCCTAAATAAAAATTCTTAGATGCAAAAGTAACAATTGATTCTTTGATTAATTTAAATAAAATTTACCGTATTGCAAATTTACACTTAAGGAGCTAGCCATTATTATTGGTCGTTGTTGGCACTGTCAACGAGCATCATAATAAGATATGACAAAATTATCAGCATCAGTGTAATGAATGTTATTACTTCTAATTTTTTCAGAAAAAATGGCATGATTCTTCCATTTTAACATCATTTTGAGTTCTTACGATGTTAACATGATAAACAAAAGAGTAATTATGTTACTTATTGGTTTTACTTATAGGTATTTAATATCTGTTGGGTTGTAGATCTAAATATACGATTTATGTCGCAAAACGAATTACAATTAATCATTTCTAATGATATATTATACTGACACTATTACGTGTGTACTATTGTGACGATATCTTATGAAAAAAACAATAAGCAAATTGAATTTCTCAAGGAATTTGCCTTGTACTCCTTGCATAACTATTAAACAAGTAGGTGAAAGACAATTTCCCATACACATATCATATAATTACAGCCTATATACAGGGTGTTTCAGAAAGACCTCCCGTAAATTCAGGGGGTGATCGTACGACAAAAAAGAATAATTTTTTGTCTTATGGACTATATGTCTATCTCCTCTTGTTTTCGAGATACAGAACGACAATATAAATTTTTTTTAATAGAATTTTTACGAAAATTTCCAAACGGTGCGAAATATTAGTCATTACTAACTACAGTCACTAACAATCACAAACATTTTAATATAAAGTTAAATAGAGTTTAAAATATTACTGAGAATGTATGCGTTGTTTATGAGACATCCATAAATAAGTTTTTACATGAGCCTACTTTGAGGAAAGTCACTTATTTTCTTCACCGTAATATTGTAAGAGTTCAATTAAAAGCCTTTTTTCTCGAAAACGGTCCACATTAGGAAGTTCTAACAAGAGTACATTATTTTTAGAAAATACAATTGTACATAAGAAATTGGAGCGCGAATGGTAAAAACCCTAACCTTAAAAAAACTAGAATCTAAAATGTAATAGGAATGTAGCGGAACTAGCGCCCTCTAGGGAAAATCCAAAAAATTATTAAACCAATGTAAGTATTTGGCGTCCCTAAAAACTCTGGAATACCAAATTTCATAAAAATATTTCGCACCGTTTGAAAATTTTCGTAGAAATTCTGTTTAAAAAGTGTTATTTTGTCGCTCTGTATATCGAAAAAAGAGGAGAAAGACATATAGTTCATAAGACAAACAATTCTTATTTTTTGTCGTACTATCACCCCCTGAATTTACGGGAGGTCTTTCTGAAACACCCTGTATAAATTGCAAGATTCTAAGAGCGCCCGTAGTAAAATTTTGATTAATCAATTTAGACAATTTAGTTATAAGTAAATCAAATCCATATTATTTTCAACAAAAACCATTACTTTTTTTTAAAGATAATTAAGAGATAAGATTAAGATATATTAAGATGAATGGCAGAAGGGACAGATGACGAATTTCTGGTCTACGAACACTTTATAAAAATAATATGTAGACTAGAGGACAAAAAAAATCCATTAAAAATGTGTAGATATATTAATTCTATAAAACTACACTATGGTATTAAGAATTCTTTATCTTAACTCAAACTGAATTAATTTCGATTCGCTAATCACTATAAAAGTAGATAGAAAAAACATTGTAATAGGCTAGTTGACACCGCCAAGCGTTGATATACTTTTTATGAGCTGTCAAAACGCAATTTTTTCAAAGATTGAATTATAATGCAAATTAAAAGCGTCAACATAGTAGTCGTAAGGTGGTCCAGTCACTTTAAATTTTTTTTTCGACATGTTGCACCTCTTAAATTTTAATGAAAAAGTCGTCTATTGACAGTTTTTTTTAAATAGCTCATAAATTAACTAAGATATAGAGCTAATATCTACTCGATCAACTATTAGCGCCCTCTACAATATAACAGTTTCGCTAGGACGTACGGCTAGACCCTTTCTTTTTCGTTGGTTTTCTAATAATATTTATTCAAAAACCGTTGAAGCTAAAAAAATTTAAACTCCAAATCCGAAAACTAGAAACTTGAACCTTCAATTTCCTTTTCCTTTATTTTCTCTACGATCATTTCCCTCCAAGTTACAGCTCTTTGAAAATCACCCAAATATTTGTTTTTTTTAATATCCCTTAATTTCTGTGACCAGAGTTATATAATAGTGTTTTATATCATTCATTACTAATTTTTCAGGTATAATATGTGTTTTCAAATGTTTCTTTACATCTCTTCCACCTTTACGGAATACTTCTTATTGTATCAAAATACAAAAAAAAGTTCAATAAAATTGCCATTTGCTATGTCCATCCCTAACTCAATTATTATCCCGCATGCAGGTCTAGTTTTTTCTCCCGTTACACGACGTCGCACTGAAACGCCTTTATCCTAGTAAAACAGTCACATAAAACCTTTTATTGTACTCGCTATAAATTAATGATACGGTCATGTAGTCGCATCTGAAGATGTATAATTATGGTTGTAGCAAAACAATGTAAACAGGAACTACTTCGCGAGCTTCGCATTCTTGAGAACTCTTCTTTGTATAGTACCTGCACCAGTAGGTACAGTTTTAATGTTGCAGTTTACTTATACGTGTGCATCATTTGTTTAATAACTGTTAACAAGAGAATTTAATAAATGATTGCAAATCATATGAAAAAGTAGCTTTTAGATAAAAAAAACATAAACAAAATGTTAATGGACTAGAATTACTAATGGAATTGTGATGACTAGACTTAGTGCACGTGCAGAGTCTAACAGAGCCGGCGTGGGGGTCGGTGGCTTTCACAGCTGACTCGCGTTTTGAACTGTTCAGTTATTTATGAAATCTTGTAGTAGTTGGTGTCGCGTCGATGCCTTTATTTTTTTACGTCTGCTGTAAATTGTATTCGTCTTGTGTATTTAAATAACTATTTATAAATAGTAACATAATTTAAATTAACAACTATTAGTTGGGGAGAAAAGTGAAGTAAAATGCCAAAAGAGAAAAGAAATAGACGGGAATTATTTCAAATGTGGTTTGACATTGATCCCGAAGGTTACAGGGACATACGTATCAAAGGAAATGACCTGTTTTGTACTGTGTGTGAACGCATTATAAATGCTTTTTACAAAATTAAAGTGACAAGACATTTGAAGAGCCATGCCTCGTCCAGCGCTGAACACTGTATTTTTCTATGTACTTACAGACGCCTTTCTTTCAAGCAATATTTCATTAAACAAATTAGAGAACCCCAAGTTCCGTAATTCCGTAAATTGGAATCACATGGACTATCCTTAAATGTACAATTGTGATATAATGGATGATGTACAAAAAATATATACTATGCCAATAATACAAGCCCAGCCAGTAGTACGATAAAAGAAAAAATGTAAAGAATGTTGGAAGAAAATCTAGGATACACCATTTTGAAAAACATATGTAAAGTTTTATCTGGTACATATCAGCAGTTACCAGCAAATATATTAATTTATAGTTCATGCTTCAACAATTTCTCATACTGTCCGTTCAACGGTCGTTTTCCCTACACAAGTTAATATTAAGTGATAAACGTCGCCGTTTCACTAAAGAAAACTTAGAAAAGCACGTAGTAACATGTTTTAACTCCTTCCAATATGCCAGGAAGCCTTGTCACAACACTAAGGTTTTTCGGGTAAGAGGTGTCATTTAAAGTTATATAGGTATTTTATCATCTACTTAGCCTTGCTCTTTGCGACATATTTTCTCTAAACATATTAATATTTTCTTTCGTCATCTGACTACGGTCCTGTTAAACTTCGCGCGACACTAAGCGTGGTGATGACCATTTCAAGTATACAGGGTATTAAATGAAGGACACAAATACAATTAGAAAATACTAAGGTCAAAATATGATCATTGAGCCAAATACGAGGTGTTTTCAGAAAACAATTGTGCAAATTCATTTTTGTTTTTGTTTGAGGAAAAAATTGACATTTTTGACATATTTTTTTACACCAGTACTGCCACAGTCAGAAAAATGTATAATAACCTGGTTACTTCTCTTTACATGTAACGGCATGAGGAAAATATGTGATATTGTTTGAAATATTTCTCTAAAAAAAAATTAAAATTTTCAACAGACAAATTATCGCCGAAAATGATAATTTTGAAACAGTTTGTATTGTGTATATATTAGGGTGGCCCAAAAAAAAACGAATATTTTTTTTCGTGTCTTGTGAAAATATATTAGTTTATCATGTTTTAAGAGCCCACTCAAAAAATCAGCTCAAAAAAATTATTTTAGAGGTCGCTCAAAATTTTTGAAAATTTCCAAAATCGTCAAAAATTGAATATTTTTTCTCGTTATTTTATCATATTCTAGGTTCAAAAAAATATCGATTCTGAAAATTTCAAATCGATATTTTAATTTCTAAAGGTCGCTCAAAATTATTTTAACTTTCAAAGAAGTGTACCTGTTTTCGAGCGACTTCTAAAAAATAAATATCAACGAACTAATATATTTTTTTTATTGAATTTGATGAAAAAAGAATAGAAATAAATCACGAGACACTTAAATTTTAAAAAATTAAAAAATTATAAATATATTGATACTCATGATGCGGTAGTAAATTTTGCCTCGAGAAATTTATTTCTATTCTTTTGTTCATCCAATTCAATAAAAAAATTATTAGTTCGTTGATATTTATTTTTAGAGGTCGCTCGAAAACTTTTTAGGAACACTACTTTTAAAGTAAAAAATAATTATGAGCGATCTTTTCAAATTAAAATATCGATTTGAAATTTTCAGATTCGAGATTTTTTTCATCCTAGAAAATGATAAAATAACGAGAACAAAATTAAAAAAAAAATCAATTTTTTGACGATTTTGGGTATTTTTAAAAATCTTGAACCTCTAAAATATTTTTTTTGAGCTGATTTTTTGAGGGGGCTCTTTAAACATGATAAACTAACATATTTTCACAAGAGACATGAAAAAAAAAAATCGTTTTTTTTGGGCCATCCTAATACGTATGCGCTGAAGGAGTAAGCAAAATTTCACATTTTTCACTGATTGATATTGTAATGCTTTGGACCTATCTTTGCAACCTGGACCTCTCAAGAGGGCTTCAAGGGTCCTCTAGTAAGACACCATCCTCCCACATAAACAAAGCGATTTTTACTGACCACGATCCGATACGATCTGCTTTGCCACTGCGCCTCTTGTAGACTTTTTCCTCGACACCTCGCGATCCCCTATCACTCGTTAGCAGGCAACTGAAAATTTCAATTCTATCATTATCTCGTGATCTTTAAACGGTCTTTCGAATTTTATTGCGGGAAAAAATCGCCGCTACACCACTCTGATGAAGCCGCAAAAGGCCGGTGATAATCTGTGGAGGGCTTAAATAATGGGAAGATAAGGAATTTTTTCATTAAGATAGGAACAATTTTATTACAACGGTGGAGTTACATCGTTTGTAAAAACTATACTGGTAGAGTACTAGTATTTATAAAATTATGGACGCATTTACTGAAATGTTAGAAAAAAAACAAGGCCAGTTACTGCGAGAGCAAGATATCTAGATGTTCAATTTTAATAGTGAGAAAAAAAAACAAACATGGTGATAATATACAGGGTGATCCTAAATTGTCTCCGGATATTTTCAAGGCATATAGTGCAGTAGACACTAGCGGCCCTTTTTTATATAAATTTTTTCCTAAAAATCGATAATGATGGAGACATTAGATGGAGTCTATGCAGCTCTGGGATATCCTCAGGAGTTGTTATTGGATAGGTCTGAAATGCATGGTTTAATTAGGAGGAGGGTTATGTACTCGATAATGTTCTTGTACAAAATTATCAACCACGATATTGATTGCATTGAGCTTACAACACAAATGAATTACCGTGTTCTTCGAATAAATGCCCGATCAAATAGTTTGTTCAGTCTTCCTTCTTCGCGCACAAACATGTTGCGGTGGTCTCCCTTTACATCAAATGCTTTTTAAATATCATAATATAGAGAATAGCCTAGACATTTTCAATACTTCTCTAGCACATATTAAAAGAATTTTCTATTCTGACAATTGAGTTATCGGTTTTTAATTTCCTTTTTGTTTTTGTATTACTTATGTTGTTGTTTCTGTTGTTGTTATTTTGATTTTTTAGATATATTAATTCTTATGTAACTTTACCTTTCTGCTATTTTTTTATTGACTGACTGACATTGTTTCTGATTAACGTTTGTACTTTTTGGTAATTTGTATTTTTATTTTTACTTATTTGAAATGTTTATGCTTCTTGTGTTAATGTGTATTTATTGTAGCTGTAATATTCATCCTGTGATTGTGTTTCTCCTGTTGGGTGTAATAAATAAAATAAAGAGGAATGGTAGATATCAACATTTTTTGTAATATATTAAACGTTTTTCGAGATATCTTATTCATATTTTAAACTTGAATTAATGCATCTGGGCACTAACTTATGCAGTACTATTCAACTGCCACATCATGCATTATAGGGTAGGCAGGTAGTTCCAAAGGGTGACTGTCACTATTTCATTCCCATCTTTTTTAGTTTCGGTCTGTACGTCAAGCATCTTTCGAGATCTTTGCGTATGGGATGTTTTCAGAAAGTTAAAAACAATGTAAGTTACAGATGAAGTAACTCTGGACTAAGGCAAATTTGGCGTAATTGTCATATTTTGTCCTATAGATTATCTAATAACACCCGTGTTTCTTCAATTTTCGAAAAAATTTTACTCATCTATAAATTTTTAATGCACTTTTCAAGGTATTACAACAGGAAACTTTTAAACCAATTTTAATTGAAGTACATCATTTTTGACATAACGTTTTTGATACTCTCGAACAAAGACACTTGATTAAAATTAAAATTACACAGGCTAACATGGCATGACTGATCTTCTAAACCAGAAACTTGACAATAAATTCTGAAGAGTTTCGACGTCCTCCAGCGCATCGGAAAAGTGTAATCTAGTTTCTGGTTCAAAGTTTTGTTTACAATTTTTGTCAAATTTGCATTAATTTTCCGAAAATTAACAACTGCGTGCACAGAATACCATAAAATACAATGTTTATCACTTTTTTGAACTTCTTTATGCTTAATTCTAAAAAATAATTAGCGTTGTAATAAATTTAATATTCGATAAAATTCATATCGAGCAATGTGACAATAGAATAGACCGTGTCGGAGTGTTTTTTGCGTACCACCATTTCCTTTTCTTGAGATGTTTTCCAGCGTGTGCGCGAATATTGGATTCGAATGTGTCGTGCGTGCATCTAAAATGGTGGTGGACATTTTGAGCATATGTTGTAGTTTGTTATGTACTTGCGCGTTTAAAAATTACTGAATTTTACTTTTTTGGGTACTTTAATTACATATTTTTCAAATACGTAATTTGATTAAAAGTAAAGTTCCTGTTTTAAGAGAGTCATAATTACTAAAATTCGAACTAAAATTTAAGCACAACACTATTCTCGTATTACAAAATCGATACATTTTCTTTTATTTATTTAAAAACTGGAAAATAATTGTTTTGAAAGTTACTAAATGTTTCACAATAATAGTTGTTTACATTTTTTCCATAGGACAAGTCTGCGGCGTGTACACGTGGTGTACTTCAGCAGGTTAAGCATTATTTCAATTGTCACGAAACTCGCCAATATTAATTAATACTCGCTGTATTTTGAAAACTATTAATCTTACACCCCTGCAATATACAAGTTTCTTGTTCATTTATGATTACTATGTCTTATGCTGAAGTAATTGCAGTCAAACTTCTTACACCCTGTTTATGTATTATTTTCAATTCATTTCTTCAATGTTTCGAAAACTATAATACCTTTTAACGTATCAGGTAAGCGTATTTATCTGCATTTATCTTTTGACACTTTTGAATAAAGTAATCGGTTCAAAAAAGTTTACAAAAATCTGAGAAAAAGGGTGAATGTAGAACTGAGAAATTGAAACAGAGCGGATGATGCTGACAAGTTTTTAATATTTTTTAAATTCTTTTAAGTCAAATTAATGAAACTAAATTGTAATACTTTCAAGAACAGTCGTGGACAAAAAAAGTGTTCAACATAAAGCATTTTAATATATTTAATAATAATAGTTTAAAAAAAAACAAAGCGACAAAACCTCGCGTTATACAGAGACGTACGCAATTTAAGCCGGAAACGTTTTATTGTCCACAGCTGTATTCATTCCACCAATCATTAAAATAAATGCCATATAAATTATCACATTTCCAGACCAACCTGTCATAGGTAACGCGACGTGAGCCTAGTTTTGTCTTTAATTGCTTATTTCTCTTTAGTCACCCAACGATTTTATGACCTTTTAGTTGCCGGGAACTGTGGGACGTTATTTATGGGCGTTGGAAGTTGCGCGAGCGCCCTTTTTTCTACCGCAGTAGCCGTTAATTGGTATTTGATCGAGCTGCCACCCACAATTCAGTGCCTCCTTCACGAAAAGGACGTTTATCTCCGACGAAGAGATGCCTGTGGTGAGGCTTGGTGCAGGAAAAACCAATGATATTTTTTGTAGTTAAGATCACTATATTTTCGATAAAAAAAACTGCAAAATTACTTTTTACCAAATGATGGTATTAACCCATCAAGCTTCAGATTATAATACTGTTTTATTGAACATTTTTGGATTGTATTCCCTCAGAAGAGTCAAAACTACAAATTCAAATTATATATCAGAAATTGTGAAATAACAGAACTGATTGCATGAGACTTACATGTGGTCTCATCCATACTATGGGCTGTAGAGGGGGTTTCTTGTGACAATACAGTGCCTTAGGGCCAGCAGGAAAATCTGGATCCTCGAAAAGGCTTCCTCTCTCCCTACAAGACCTTTTGATTGCTTGGTAGTTGGACGAACTTTTCCTGCGCTCTGTCGTACAGTATCTGAAACAAAAATGTACTTATTTTTAACAATTTTCTTTTCATTTCAATTCAATGTCACAAACATATTTTCAATTTCATTTAATGCCAACAGGTTTTCACTCAATTACAAGAAATGTTAGAAGATGTAATATACGAATTAAATACATATTTAAATTTCAGTTACAATGTAAGAATACGAAGATACTTTCATATCATAGTAGTACCTGTATACACATTTTGAAAAAACTTTACTTAAAGTACTACAGTTAATGTCAGAAGTCAAATACTTTCAACAAATTGTAAAATAAAATGCCACACATTATTAAAAGTTGATTTCATCATAACATTTGCTCTATTAGTCTTCAAACTACTAAAATTAGTAAAACAATTAAAAAAATACCTTTAGTTTATTAGTTGAAGATACCATTTCTAAATAACACAAAAGCCTTTGATCTCAGAACAATGTCTGTGTATGTCATTGTTAATATTGAAATGAAAATGTATTGGATTAAAAGCAAAAATTGTTAGGAATATTCATAATTTTAAAATTAGATACATTTAAATTTAAATCAATGTAGATATTTTTATTTATTTTGTAAAAATATTTTTAAATAGCCCGCAAACAGCAATATGTGTTTTAAAGCACAAATACATATAATCGTTAATGAAAATCAAGAATAAAAGTGGGCTAACATTTGAACCCTGTGGGACAACAAAGATGGAAATTATTTGATGTATACCTGCCACAATTGCTGTTTTTTCTTAAGTTAATTAAGTTTTAATGTTTTCCCATGTAGGAAAATACCCAGTTAGAGAAAAAGGTTTGACAAAGGTTTGTCGCCTAATCTCATGTTAAATGTTCTAAAGCATAAGCATAATTTATATGATTTTATTTCTTTTCTAATAAGATTATTAGTACGTTGAAGATTAACATTAAGTCTTCGTTTTTTAAACATTCTCAAGAAATTATTTTTGCCTTTAATTCTGTTGATAATGTATTTGCTAAACTATACTGGATATTTATTAGTTCTACTTTGCTTTGAGCAGGACATATTGTCAACAAGAGTGTGCAAACTTGGTCAACATCATTAATCAAAGTTAATATAAGTATACCAATCTATATCACCAAAACTTTTACAATTTTGATAAAATTGTCTTTAAAAAAATGTATCTATGGTACAACATTGGAAGTGAAATTTATTTGTTTGTTCAAATTCATGAGCTAAGTTCATTTTCAGCCTAGGATGACGATGATCAATTGGCATAAATATATATGCGACAATTGATACAAACAAATAACTAATCGGGTAAACAATTATTAATGTTTCCAATATTATTGAATTGCAACTATCACATTAGCTCAAAAAATCATTAAGGCTTTGTAAGAGGTTAGTAATTTTATTTTTGTCACAACGCTCAGTATATTAAAGTTTTCCATAATTAACAAATAATCAACATCACATTAATTGTTCTATTAATAATTAAAAAAAAACGTTATAGTCATCCTTCACTGTCGAATTTAATGGGATATACACGACCGTTATCTTACTGGAAAAGTTGAGATGTTGGGAAAGATTATAATTGTTATTGTTAACCCTCAAAGGTCACACTTGGGGTGGGCCACCTTAAAGGTAACACTAGTGCGAATTGGGATTTTGCCAACTTTGCACCTTTGTCTTCTTTATTTGTTAACGAACCATAACGTATGTATATCAAAACCGGGGTAAAATTTTTCGATTAAAAAAACCTAAACCTAACCTAAAACCTAAAAAAATATAGTACCTATTAAAATTGGTCTTAGTCTCGAGAATGTGTGAGTCAAATAAGCCTTTTTGTCTCCCATTTCCTTGGGTTTAACCAATAGTATTAACATTATTTAGGATGCTTCGTTTTTGAGATATAGGGTGATTTTTTTAGAAAAAAAACGATGTTGATGAAAACAATAGAAATATTTAAGTACCTAACATCTAATGTGACTATGTCGTAATCCGACAACGTAACGATCCTTGCAATACTCCTACAGTCCGGAGGCGCCCATTTTAAACAAAATATTTTTTAAATAATTTCATTTTTGATTCACTTTTCACTTTGTCTAGGTATAATATTAATTGGTATTTTTTTGGTTGTTTCAATTTACAAACAAACTTTCATGTATTGTTTGCTATCTTATTTTATTTAAAAGTATACAGAATACAAGTAAATGAAGTGACTACAAACCGCCTGAAAAAATTTAGGAGTATTGCAAAGGTCGTTACGTTGTCGCATTACGACATAGTCACATTAGATGTTAGGTACTTCAATATTTCTATTTTTTCACCATTTTTTATTCTAAAGAAACACCCTATATCTCAAAAACGAAGCATCTCCTGAATAATTATAATACTATTGGTTAAACCCAGGGGAAGGGGAGACAAAAAGGCTTATTTGACTCACACATACTCGAGACTAAGACCAATTTTAAAGGTACAATATTTTTTAGGTTTTATGAGGAACGTCTTCCTAAAGTTTATCGACAGAATCCAGAAGCACCCTTCCAAAAAATCAATTTTGCCATTAAACTATGAGTTAGGAAAAAAGTGAATGTACACCTTTCTACCTAAAAACAGCATCATTTTTTATTTTCAGTAGGGCCGTATTAATTTTTTTTTATAATTTAATGAGTCTGAGTCCCCATAGCTACGCCACTGGTTGCTTGCGGGACTTCTACTTCTATGGAAAAATGGCATCTTATAAGAAGATGTGTCATGCCAAATTTGGCTTAAATAGCCTTCTTCATTTAGAAGTTATTTAAAAAATTCGAATTTTTAAAAAAATCTTTAACGCCCTATATTTCGAAAATGAAGCGTCTGGAAAAAATTTATACTTGATTATTTTCTTATTTTCTTTATGAGGAATATCTCCTTAAAGTTTGTCGACTTAATCCTGAAACACCCTGTATAAATCACTTTTACACACTCTAAAGTCACACTAGTGCGAATTCGCACCGATCGGACCTTTCAGACTCTCTAGTTTGGCGGATAATAACAGACTGTCACCAGCTGTGGTACGGCTCTACTGTTTGGGCTATAGAAAGAATTATTGTGATGGGGAGAACCCTCAGCTGCTGCTACCTGAGAACGGCCAGCTATTAAAAAAAGGTGGTGCGAATTCGCACTAGTGTGACCTTTGAGGGTTAATTGGCGAATAAAACACCACCCTTCGCAATCCATATTGCCGATCTTTCCCACATAGTAAACTTTTCTTTAAAATGTTACCGTAATACACATTTCCGTTTCAGTTTCAACAATTCGGACAGAATACTATTCCCTTGACTGTGTTATTAATTTGAAGTGAACCACACACTGTATATTTGTAATGTAAACAGGCATCTTCATCTCAGTTAGGGAGCTACATCTAAGAAAATAACAACGGAACACCTAGTGGTCTATTCATAAATCGAGCAAACTCCTTTATCTCCACACGACTATTGAGATATCCATATACACCGCTGCGCTACATATCATCTATCACCGAGGTATAGTTAAACAAAATGGCTACACATGTAGATATTCTCATATTACCAACCGACTCTTTGTTAAGTATGGCAATCGAAAAATTGGCGTAGGAGTAAATGCGAGGAGTACCACAGTCCATAAATCATAAGAGTAGTGAGTTCCACACCATTTAATCCACGTGAACGAAGCCCGATCTAACAATATTTAAATTCGCAGTCGATAAATCATGTAAAAGCCGGGTATAATGATAATTATTATGATTTCTGCTCGCAACTTTTCAGGGCGAATGGTCTTTCGCGCTACATTCATCAACACATTCAACGATAGTTAATCTTACAATGCGCTGGTCTGTTTCTGTTTCCAATAGCTTCATCTGGAAGATTAGAGAGAAAATCAGAAATCACTTAACGTAAACACGACCGTTTCAGTAGTCCCACTGTAAACTTCGTCAAGACGTAAGCAAGTTCGTCGAACTAAGGAATCGTGACGAAAAAAAAATATATTAAAAATATACCTAATTACAATTTTGCTAAAACTATAGATTACGTTTGAAAATTTCTATATTTTGTGGGTTTGCTATCCCATTACCGTTGAATATTTGTGAAATACTTTTCTAAATGTTTACAAATTTTCTAGAAATTGCCTTAAGATACTGAAAAAATATTTATAACAAATTATAACACATATAAATGTTTACGTTAATCAATATTGCAAAATAAATTCACATAACCCATTGTCCAGCGTAGCCATTTTAAATTAGTGCTATAAATTATGAAAATTGAAACTGGAAAACACCTTAAATGTTAATAATTATGTAAATTCTCTAAAGATGGGAAAACAAATTAACAAGAAAAAATTATTACATATAACACTATGCTGTCGAAAATTTTGCAAGTAAAACCGGTGTGAAGTTATCAAATACCCTTCAAATTTGTTTGTTGAAAATAATTTGATGACACCAAAATGAACTATTATGCCATCAAATTATTTTGGTCACATTAGTATAAGTACTAAATAAAAATTATTCTAAGAAGCCTAGGAATAATAATAATGTTTTCTATCCATTTATCATTTAATTTAGAGAAACCGAGAACTATTACTTTAAATAGTTTGATTAGTTTGACGACTCGTCGTAACGTCAAAATGACATGTCACAATTTCAAACAAATATGACGAAAATTTGATTGTATTGGGTCTAACTGGTATTTGGCATATTTTTCAAAATATGTAAATACATGTAGAAAAAGATTTGAAGGTTATTTCGAATGAGGTTACCAGCATACCAGATATGCCATTCCTTCTTCATTTATTGACTGCATCAGAAAAGTTGACTCATACGTAACTCAAACGAACGAATACAACTTTCAAGATGCTAGATTTAGTGTAAAATATACCATGTTGGCAACACTGGACAGAACTGAGGCTAACTGATCTAATAAATGATTAAAAGCCAAAGGTATAAAAGAGAACTTTTACCCTTGGATACTAAGATATCTCAATATTTTTTTATTTGTACGGAGAATTTAAATAAAAACACATATTTGTGGTAAAAAAGGTTAATACCTGTATTTGCATAATATCTATAAATACATTCTACAACAGAGACAGGGGTAGATATAAATTGTAGATCTCAATAGAATAAATAAGAGTAATACATTTTTTTGTGGAATCATACGAAAATACTTTTAATACGTAATTCTAATCGTGACAAGTTTTTTTTTATATAAAATGGAGTACCACAATAATATAGTAATTGCTAAAAGACACATTTTTCATTGCTGTACATTTACAGAAACAACCAGTCGTTGTTCAATAGTCTGTGATTCAACATTAATTCGGGGCGAAAGTTCTTCAACGTCATTTACTTTTCTGTCGTACACAAAATTTTTCAAATATCTCCAGAGATTCGTGATTTGTTTTGCGGCCGCAACATTTTGTCTACATTCACAGTTGTATATTCTAGGCTAAGAATTTGCTTTTTATTTCAGTTTTATATAAATTTATCACATAATGAAAATCTTTGATGTAGTGTAATTACCAATCTACAGGGTGTAAAAAATTTGACTGCCATTACTTCAGCATGAGATAGAGTAATCATAAATGATCAAAAAAGTTGTATATTACAGGGGCGTAAGATTAACAGTTTTCAAAATACAGCGAGTATTAATATTGGGGAGTTTCATCATAAAGATGAAGGTGTTAGGTAAAGTCATATTCTAAAATATAGTAACGCATTAATAGGAGTCGCGGTATCTATGGATTAGAATGGATCGATACCTATTGGTTCGAATGCAGCTGCAGCAGATCTGTACCAAAGTCTGTCTGAGTCTCTCAGAGGGTTGTAGAATAATCTAAGGCTGCAAGTATAGAAGTCTGTCTATATGGATTTCAAAAGTTTATATTTGATTCAATGAAATAGTTTAATTTTCAATAGTAAATCTATTATTGGGAATAGGATATCGTTTGCTTCACGCATATAGCAAAGGTGGTAGAAAACAAATGAGAAAAAGCAGTTTAGAATACTTTTCACTTCACTTTTGAACCTGACACGAGCAAATTTCTAAACCCAGCATGAATACAGTCCAGATTTGCTTCCACTGATGTAGAATCAACACCAAGCACGCTTCCCACATTATTTGCGGAATATTAATAATTGGAAACGTTCACCGGACCACACCGCGAGAATTTGAAATCTTCAAACCGTAATAGATTCTAGATATCCTAATACTTAATGGCCTACACTCCGGGGTGTGGGCGTCAAAATTACACTTGGCCTTAATGATTCGCGCGGGTATTCCTTCCTTTGTGATTGTTTACTGCTTTATTAATATTTTTAATGATGCGGAAGAATATCCATAAATAATACACGTGGATTTTTTTTTAATATTCCGAAAGAGTGGACAGAGATATGATCAGCTGTGGAGGAATGATATATCTATCGTTCTTATTTAAAAAACGCTAACCATCGAAATTTAAATCTAGGATCACCCACGGAGGTTATTTCGGTACCCGAGAGTGCGAGAGTGAAAGTTTTTGGAAGATGTCCATCTCTGTCGATAGTACCCTAAAAACGCAAGAAATTTTTCTGGAAGTGGCAGTTATTTACTTTTACTGCGTGCTATATTTTATTCTCCTTACTGAATAACGTTCGATATACTTTTTTATGAATGCTTTAAAAAAATATTGCATTTTCGAAAACTACTGTATTTTTTTATTTTTAATATTGCCAACTATAGGTATACTATAACAGCAAAAAAAGATTACGTGTCGAAACCACATAAATATTATTTGTTGTTAGATTATGATAAAAGTGACAACATCGCATTTTTTTAATAAAAGAAAAATATTTAATGAATGAATCTATCAAAATAACACCAGTCGTATCAACAAATAATATCATACTATAGTATTAAAGCTTACAGAGACTGAATGCAAAAAAATTAGCCCATATAATCAAAATCCTAAATGCCCATTTCATTACCTTCAATAAAAGTGACCTGTTTTGAAAAAAAGATATACTTAGGCCAATCAAATTGTCGAAAATACCACATTTTTTGCCAAAAAATAGTTCAGTAATTGAAAATATGTAAAAAAAAGGAAAAATTCCGTAGAATTCAATGTACAACTTTACCCCACCTGAATTTTTGGGCTTGATTTTCAAAATTGCGTCTAAAGTTCGCAAAAAACAGTTTTTCATTAAAAAATACTAAACATTTTAGAAAAAAATGTTTCAAACAAAAGTTAGAAGAAGTTTTAATACACATCGAATAAGCCCAAACAAGTTTTGATCGATAAATAAATAAATTAGTAATTCCAAAAAAACCGCTAAAAGTCGCAATTTTTTTAAATAGCTGTATCTCTCAAAAATAAATATTTTTTTATGAAACTTGGTGAAAGGATAGCTCTTGGCGAGCAAAATAAAATGATCTTTTCAAAATTGAAAAATATTTTATATTTTTTGCAAAAATCGAGTTTTTTTTTTAAAAAAGCGTTTTTGTAAAATCTCCATAATTCATATAGGCCGCCACATCTTTAGGAACATGGTTAGGTTTAACATTTTTTTTCATAATTACACTATTATGTGCAAATATTGCGCGAACCTCAAATCGATTTCAAATATCGCAAAAAGCGATCGAAAAGTCGTGTTTTTTTTTGGGGGGGGAGAGGCGTATTCGGTCCGTATTAAAAATTCCTACAACTTTTGTTTGAAACATTTTTCTCTAAAATGTTTATTTTTTTTTTAAATGAAAAAAACTGTTTTTTGCGAACTTTGGACGCAATTTTGCAAATGAAGCCCAAAATGGGGTAAAGTAGTTTATTGAATTCAACGGAATTTTTCCTATTTTTTACATACAGGTTTTGATAATTTTGATAATTGTTAGATACGATAGTAATTCACCATTAAAACTTTATATAACAATCTACATTTTTCTAAATTACGATGGTTTTTCGGGTTATTATGCTGTGGCCTGTGTACCTCGTCACCGCCAGTTACATACTTTTTACTATCGTTAACCTGCCATTGTTGTTCTAGGACTAGGTTCTGTGAGGGCAGACCCGCTATTAGAACTTCTAGGCCCACCTGATATTCATTTCCGGTCTTGTTGTTAGCTCTAAGGTTGCTACGGGTGGAACTGCTCCTCAGACAATGGTCATTTTTTGAGAATTTTTGGTCATAGTTGTCTCTGTAACTGGTCGCATCCAATGCTTCCATCCTTTGGAAGCATTAGTTCCGTCTGTAGCGGCTTTAGACCCAACAACATGAAGCGAAATGAATATCAGAGAGGGCCTAGTAGTTCTGATAACAGGCCTCCACAAAGACTAACCCGAGAACAACAAGGGCAAAAATTCCCAGCTAAAGCCAAGGAAGTACAACATAAGTCTGTAACTAACAACCAGGTATATAGACCACGACATAACAACCCATAAAATTACTATAAGCTATTCTTGTTTAAAATAATATACAGGGTCGGAAAGTACCGATGGTCCATCTGCCGTTACGTGAGAGCGATAAAGTAAGTCATATAAATCCGTGCGACAGAGAAAGATGGCTATAATGAAGGCGTCTAATAATACATTTGATGTTATTTTAATAACGATCATTTCATTAAATATTATTAGCAATAATTATTGTATCCAAAAATAAATTGAATGTGAGTTTGCCAATTTATCAGAATAATATTATCATAAATCAACTGATTTTTTTGCTCTTGATACGCCATTAGAAAATTTAAAAAATCTTCCAGAGCAACGTTGTAGAGTATTCAAAAACTCATAGAAATAAAGAAGTGCCAGAAAATTTTCGACAATGCAATATTTATTTCTTTTTAATATTTCTAAAAACCCAAATTTATAGTTAGAGTCGGTCTGGGAACACTACTAAGTTAATAATAGAAATAGCTAAAATTTTCCATATTTAATCGTTTTTTTTGTCATATAGGAATTTACAAAATTTATTAAAATCAAAAACGTCCTTATAATAAAATCATAAAATAAAATACGGAAAGTATATTTACAAGAGAGAATTTGACAAAGTCTTGGTTTAGATTCATTATAAACGGCAGAGAAAAAATTTTTGGGGACTGTGGTAGATTTTGGGGTTTTTCTCCACACAAGTATGTCACTTTGCAGTTATAACTAATTGAAAGTCACTGTAATAAGGAAGTCACTGTAATAAGGAATTGGTAAATTAATTTCGGTACAAATTCAAGAACAACACCTACATAAAAGCATTTGATTATACAAGATAGCTTCTAAACTTGCTACAGTTGATTTCGCAAAAAAACTAGAAACTTTCTTGCAAGTAAACATGAAGCTTCATTGTATCAGTGGGTCAGAAACGTGAGAAGAAACAGTTTTTAGTACCTTCGACGTATATCTTATTAAATTATGCCTTCGTGTTACATGGCAATTTGTTAAAGGCTAACACATGATTTGTCAGATATGTACAATCGGCAAATTATAGATAGTGCGAGAGAAAGAACGGATATGCCTTGAAATATGCGGTCAATTTTAACTGAAATCGTCACTCAGAAGACCCAAAAGTTATCCTTCAGCATTAAAGCATTCTGAAAAGCCCACTAAATGATTTTTCTTAAGGATACATTTTTTACCAATAGATTTGAAGTTTTTCGACTGAGGACATAATTACTATTTAGTTCTCATATATATTTTTGTTCTCTACTCCAGTTTTGTGTATTTGTCTAATGTTATTATAAATATTTGTGGGTCTTAATTAAAAAACGAACGTAAGACTGTTTTGTCCTTCAAACATTCAAATTATGATGTGTGCTTGTGATCAAGAACATGTTTTTCAAGTTTATGTTTCATTATTATTATTATTATTTATTTCTTCATATTCTGACAGTCACCCTGTATATTATAAAATGCCCGAAGCTGACTCAGACACACGAATAACTAACAAAAAGTGTTAATACGACTGATAATTTTAGTTATGATGGAAATGCTTTGTTATTCGTTTTCTCACACAATTATTTAACATAATATGTAATTACATAATACTATACTAACCGCAAATTGCAAAATTAGATGTGTATAATTTTGAAAAATTACATTAAATTATATGGTCGTCAATTTAAAATTAAGTGGATAAATTTATAGGTTAAATACTACAATGTATAATAACATAATACCTATACAATTTTTCTTAAATATATATTCAAAAGTTACACTGAAAATTATATTTTTTTAAATGTTAACCACATCTGTATTAATAACAAGTAGAGCTGTCATAATTGGCCGCGTACTAAAGGCGTGCGGATCATCAACATAAAATAAAGTGAACAATGCAAGATAATTTGTTTAGAAACATTTCTAATAAAACCTTTTTAATATTTAATATTTTATATTTTATTCTGATTATGATAGATACAAATTTAATTTTTTTAATTTAAAATTCCAGTGCTAAACTTTTAAAATATGGAAATGTATTACTTTTTAACATAAAATTTTACATTTTTAAATTCTTATGTCAACGAATATTTATACTAACTTATTGCAATTGTTTTTTAAAAAAATATAGTGTATTAATTTTCAAAATTAAGGTTTAAGTAAATAAAATCTTTTATTCAAAATTTCCAATCTAATATTTTCTTAGCTTAAGAAAATGTGTGCACTTTTTTCGAATTTCTAGAGGGGGGCTACCCCCTGCCCCCCTTGGCGACGCTCTTGGTCCTGAAGATCTGACAAGTTAAATTTGAGAATTTTTATTTATAAAACTTCTTTATGCTATTACTGATTACGAACATAGCTTGGGCAACACTCAGTGGTGGCTAGTACGGGGGGCTCTAGAAATTTTCATAATATTTTTATTTTTTTTTAATTTAGTTTACAATGTTGCCTAGATAATTAAATAGATTAGCATTATGAAACACATCAAAAAGGAAATGTTAAATTCATAATGTGCAGTCAGTTTAACTAGACGCATATAATTAGTTGGGAAACTCTGAATACATAGGCTCCTCGTAACTCGTCCCTGAATCTGTAAAGTGTTTACAGCGGTGGTCATGGTTACCGTCGCGCAGCAGTGAAAGACAGAATGGGAGTAGCGCATATTTGTTATGCAGTTTGGGTTCTGTTTGGTCTGACCGAAACCAAGTGGTACCTATTCACGGCTTTTTTTTTCTTATTAAACGTAATTTGTTCAGGTGTGGTGTAAAATTATGTTACTTACGTATTGTTTCTTGTGTTTTTTAAAAGATTGTAAAAGTTTAAACTGATTGTAAAGACAGACTAACAGTAATACTATCTATTGAAAAATCAATGGTGCGAGAAATACCAAACTTTAATGGAAAAGTAATTGAAAAGTTTATTTCGGACAAAAATAATGTTAAACATATTTTCCCTATATTTGAATAGTACTTAAAGTAAAAGTACCTAATTATATTTATTTATTTTTTTTTTTCAATACTTTGTACCTAAATTTTCCCGCCCTCCCTGGTACGGAAGTCAAGAGCCGCTACTGGCAACACTGCTCACTATGAGGAGGCCTATCACTTACAAGCAATCATTTATCATATCTACGTCTACTATACACTCTATTATGTAACTTTTTCTGTAAACAAACACTAGGAATTTTCGATCCATGCTTCGGTTGTCTTAAAATATTTAAGATTGCAAATTTATTCGACTTTGATTCGGGCGCTTCATGTTACTCAAAAAAAAATACGTCTACAAAGAATGTATTCAGATTTCTAAGCGATTGCAGATAACATTTGCATATTATTTACAGAGACACAAGGTCGCTTTTTCAGTACAAAATCAATAATACACGCTTTGTTTTCTAAACTACATCGGTTTGCTCGGATAAATCCATGTCATATTTCATTAGATAGGAATCGTGACACGTAGGATATGACATAATTATGGTAATGGTAACCCAGACTAATGTGACCTTGATAGGTTCCTCGAAAGTATTTGTGTTTTGTGGGGAATCGAGTGCATAATTTTGTAAAAAATGCGGAATAACATTAATATATATTTGCACGATTAAAATATTTCACAAAAATTATTCAGGTGGTGTCCTACAAAATAAAATATTTATTTTTATAGGAAATACTATTTAGCATACTAGTAGTAAATAGTAGGATCATGGTGTCCACTGAAAAAAAAACTTGGAAGGCCACAAAGAAAAACTGTGCCGAAAAGTTTTTAAAATTTTTGGAATCTTAGACTTCTAACACATTATTGAAGGTTCACTACCCTGGTTTTACATTAACCAATATTGTTGCTACTTCTGGTGTACCTTAGGGTTCTGGTCATGGCAAGCTTGTATGCAATATGCGCATTAATGATACTTGGGATTATCTTCTAACTACTTCTCACTTCTACATCACGGCGGATCTGTTTTGAGGTGGATGTGAGCAAATTTTTTCTGGATTACCTTCAGTACAGCTCATATAATAAAAGTGTCGATCTCTAGATCTGGGCGAGGTCCAGAACATTTCCAAATTTGCAAAAATGTTTAAAAAATTTTAAAAAATACCATTTTTTTTTACTTATGTCTTGGAACCTATGCATTCTGGAAGAATATTGAAGAGGAAAAAAGTTTTAGAATTGAATTTTGCACAATATACTGTAAGTTAAAAATGTTTAGATTTATTACCGATGATGCAAAATAGTAATAATTGATGAAAAAAGGCAAAAAAATCTAATTTTTTGGAAAATTTCACAATAGTATTTTTCAGCCAATTAAAGGCCTGTATTTTGTAGCGTTACTATAGCAACTAAGAAAATTTCCGGAAATTTTCTCTTCCTTGGGGTAAGGAGCATGAAATTACACTGGAAATTTTTTGACATTTATAAATCAAATGACATTTATATTTAACTTCAAATTTATTCTATCATAATTTAATAAGTACAAATCATTTATAAATAATTATTTACCAAGTATGTACTTTTAGTAGTTTTAATTAAAGCGTCCAAATGTTGCTGAAATTCCTCAGCCACGTCTTCTTTTCTTAATGGGGAATAAACAAGCACACATTCACTAAAATTTATAAAATGTCTATGTTTCAAAAAATAAATGTAGTACTTTGAAACAATCTTATTCTGCTGTGATCCACGAAGAGCTCCATATTTCTTACACACAAGAAGCAAATGATTTTTAATAATCCCAAACAAGTTTGGCGAATAAATTTCTGGCCCGCATTCTTGTAATAAATACATTAAAAATTTTAGGTTCCGATGATACATTTTAATTTCACTAACTTTTTTGCAAAACTTGCATAAAACGTATTTCTCAAACCGCTCCATTTTTCAATTGTACAACACAACGATTTTAAAGAAAATGGTCAAATAACGTCAAAAGTCACGATTACCTTGTTTGACATGGATTCCATGGCCTTCTTAATAATATATACATATGAATTTTATTGATATTACATAGTGCTTAAGGTTCTTTGTAAGAAAATATATTTCTACCAACTTTAGTAAAATGAGTGTGTGGAAAACTGAGGGATTGATCTACTATCGACTTATTTTTTATTATTTTGCTTAACTAAAGTTGGTAAAAATATATTTTATTGCAAAACAACTTGAAGCAGTATATATAATCATAGTAACTTACATACATATAACATTAGGTTAAATAAAATACAACTAATTGTGAAATTTTCTTACCGAATACCACTCTAGCTTCAATTAAAAACTGGAAATTTTTTCTTGCACACGAATATTTTTTTAGAAAATTCTCCCTCGTCTTCGACTCAGGAGAATTTTCAAAATATTCGTGTGCTCGATAAAATTTCCAGTAATAATTGAAGCTCTAGTGGTATTATAAGTGATAATTTTTAAAAAATGTTTTAATTGCTCCGAGGATATTCTAACTTCTGTAAAAAAACTTTATAGTATAATAACATAAAACAAATTTCAATAAAATCGGTTCCGATAGTTTTCGCAAAATAATTTTTTTTAAAAAAATTTTGAAAAAAATTTTTCGAATTTTCAGAATTTTCCTCAACCTCAAATAAAGCATCTAGATACTGAAATTGAAAACTTCAATACTTGAATACTTGAAAACTTGAAAATTAAAAGGAAAAAAAATGTTTAATTTGTTTAAACAAAAATTATTTAAATAATTGTAATAATTATAACTAAATATATTCATATTCAGAGTGTTGAAATATAAACGTAAACAAATTTTTTCATTGAAAAAATGTAATAGCATAAGGTAAAAAATGCAGTATATTTAATTGCATAAATAATAAACTTTGATTATAACAAATTATGTACAAATTAGACAGTTGGCATTACGATATTCGATTTTTTTGGCTAGCGAGACAGGATTTAAAAAAAGATCGAAATTGGTCCATTAGAAGCCGAAATAATGCAATTTTTTTTTCCGGATTCAGACTCGGAGCAAAAGCTCCCCTCCCCCATTTTTCGTGTTTTGAGTTACTTTTCGATCGTGCGACAGCTTTTCCGCTGATTTATTTATGTTGCCGATAACTTATGGATCCGAAATTTTTTTCCAGCTTAGAACTCGGAAAAACGAAGCCACTGGATCATAGTTTATTGATAAATTAACGGTAAATGTCGATAAACTTTGACCGCTTATATCTCTAGAACCAATAAACGGAATTTAACTTTTTTTTAAAAAAAGAAGCGTCTTTCCGAATACTTTAAAATTACAATTTTCGAAAAAAATTAAATTGCAAAATGATAAATGTAATCTCATTGTCTAAAAATAAAAAGGAGTTTAAAAATTTACTGTGGCCATCCTAATCAACCGATTTCAATTTTTCAAAAACCATTTGAAAGTCTGAGTGGTTTTTTGTATGTGAAAATTTTTTTAAATATCTAGATACTATGCAAAATTTTGAAAATCTTTTTTAAAAATTTTTTTTCAAAAAATAATTTTTATTATTATTGAACCGATTTTAAGGAAATTTGGTGTGTTGTGTTATAATACTAAAAAGTTTTTTTACCAGAATTAGAATGCCCTCGGAGCAATTAAAAACCGAAAAAACTTGATTTTTTTTGCCTTTTTTTCATCAATTATTGCTATTTTGCAAAATCGGTAATAAATTTAAACATTTTTAACTTGCACTATATTGAGCAAAATTCAATGCTAAAAACTGTTTTCCTCCTCAATATTCTTCCAAAATGCATAGGTGACAATGTGGGATGTTCCATCTTCCAACGGACTCTTCATTCGCGTTTTATTTGCGCGCTTTTTGCCTTGATAATTATCTTAGGGAGATATTACTTCAAGGTCAAAGCGAAATTGTTTGTCTTTCGCACTTATTATTTAATACTTCTTTCACGAAAACCACTAGAAGCAATCCCAAACCAAAATAGAATTCATTGAACCCAATTTTTTATTCCCAAAATGTAATTCTTTATACAGGGTGGTTCGAATTTTATGCTGGACAGGGTCACCCCCTTTTTTATAAAAAAAACCTACGCCACTGTATTTTTTACACGCTATTGTAACGGACTTATATTCTATTGCACAAAATCCCCTTGTAGCAGACACTTCTAACCATAATATTATAAGAATATTTATGTTTATGCTTAAAAGTAAGTGCAATTTGTAAGCATATCAACAAAATTACACTCGTAAAGTAAAAAATTAAAAAAACTCTAAACTCTACTTACTACAAAAAGTAAGTATTTTTTTAAATTTTTTAAACATTTTTACAATTTTGAAAATATTCCGGACCGCGCCCATATCTACACTTTTATTATGTGAGTTATACTGAAGGTATTCTGCATATAAATGTTCTTTTATATGCAGACGACTTCAAACAGTTGTCTATAGTTTGCTTTGAGTGGTGTATACTTGAATATTATGATACTATAACAAATTTAAGGATCACATTTGATTCTAAACTTACTTTTTCACATCACATAAAGTTGATTTGGCCCGAACATGCTGGGCATTGTATTAAGAACTGTGAAACTGACAAATTTAATATGAAATCGCTGGAGAATGAATGCTCTCTCTTCAAATTAAAGAAAGTTGAATTTACACAGAAAATAGCTCAAAAATTTCGGTACATGTAGATCGATGAAAGTTGGGCTAATTATCTAATAATTGGTGATAAAATTCCGTCGAGTTAGTTTATAGACACATCAACCAGTGACGGAGATATAAGGGAGGTAGAAGGAACCTACAAATTTATACACCACTTATTTTTTTTTAATTTTATTCGAAAAAGAAGATGTTTTAGAACTTTCATTTTTTAATATAAATAAAGATTACTAAACGGTTTAGCAAATCGCAAGTAACTAAAACTATCCGTTTTACAAAAGAAAAACTGTGGATCGTTTTAAACACAGTGTACTTTTCAGAAGCTTAAAATCATTGGCGTAGGAAAAATATAGCATGGGGCATAGCTCATAAAAATATCTACGCCAATGAATTTTTGAACTTTTGAATTGAATTTAACTTCCAAGAAAAAATATCATAGATTGTTTTTGTGTCAAGAGTAGTATTAGGATAATTTTCAATTTATTCAACTGTATGGTTGGTAAGATTATTAGATATAAAATAAATAGAATCATAACCTTAAAACGTTCTGTTCTTTGAATAAAATAGGAGAGATTATTTTGGAAACGCTGAACATATTTCCAAAATATTTAGTGTCGGCAAAAATCCTATCACCAGAAGTCGTATTTGTAAAACTGATAAGCTGTCATTTCCGATAGGTGAGCAAATCTTAAGCTATCAGCCACATATCCCATCTCTAGATTTGACTATTTCCTTATCCTTATAGCTTTGTAATTATTTATAAATTGCTACAATCGGTGATTTCTCGTTGTTCTGAACAACAACAAATCTAGAGCCGAAGAACGATACATCGGTAAATTTTTCGCAATGATAAGGATCGAAGTATACGGCACGAAGAGAACTTCGGATAGCGAAATCACTTTATGCTAGTTAAATCCGAAATTAGTTAAATTATCCTCATAGCACAAAGGAAGATGATTGCTTATTTCTGGTTTGAACGCGGGTGGTACAGGGTGCGCCACCATAACTTTCCTCCCTTAGTCGAAACAAGTAAACTCAGATAACGATGGTTTTATTAAACTTACACAATTTACAGGGAGGAAAAAAAACAATTTGTAATCGAAATCTACTAATAAAATAAAATATTATTTATATGATTTCCGTCTATTGTTTTTTTTGCAATCTGAAACAAACCATATCTTTTCTAGTATTTCGAAAACGTAATATTTCCAGACATATTTATAGGAACTTTTTTTAATTATTTGTGGATCAGAATCTGCCATTAAATTTTGGGCAAGTGCATCAGCACACAGCTAATATAAATACCGACCAGAGGACTTAATTTCCAATTTCAGATTTTTTTTGAAGCTACAGGGTATATCTCTCGTAACGTTAAGAACTGAGAAACATTGTGTAAACTTGTTTATTTTTAAGTATTGTAGGAATAGTAAGAATCAATATATATTTTATTATAAAATAATAATAATAAACTATCGTGTTTGCTTTGAATCAAACCTCAGCTGTTCACACGGAATGCGCCAGTCAAGTGTTTATTTGCCCTTGAGATAATGTAATTCATGAGTATATAATGTCGCCCGGAATTCAGAAAGTATGTTTCTTGGAATTCATAATTTTCAACACAAGTTATAAGCACCACATCGATTTTTGATATAAGTTAAAACAGCCTTTCCGCGTTTTCTGTGCCGCCCTGTACGCGGCGATGATCCCCGCGCGTTCGCGTTTTCCATGCTCGGATTGGGATTATTGTTTCAATTTATTTCTCCGGTTTCCGCGTTCGAACGGGAACTTCATGTTTCCACGTAGAAATAAAATGGTTTACGGTGGATATCGATAACCCGTGCAACTCTCGATGCGATGATTTCTCATCGGATCACACTCGCCGCGGTGCTCGATGGATCGAAATAAGCAGTTAGACGCGCTCTATCTCTCGCCCGAGATTGTGTATGTGAGGAAATATGCGACTGACTGGAAAATAGAAGATCGAAACTGCACATTAGAAAATTAAATACAAATTTTAGTAGATTGGGTACTGCTGTTAGAAAAATAGTTATTCATGTACCAAGGGAGATACAGGGATGATTAGTACCCTAGTATCTCCCGTGGTGTATATTTATGATTTACTTAGACATCTGATTTTATATTTATTTCAAATTTAATAATTAAATGTAAATGAAAATGAAAACAGTTTTTCAATATAGTACAGGGTGAGTCAGTTTTTTGTAGACAAACTTTAACAGGAGATAGAACACATGCTTTTAAAAAGAAAAGTTCCTATAAACATATGTCGTAGAAGGTTTCGTTTCCGAGATACAGGGTGTTGAATATAATTTTTTTCTCTAGAATTTTCATTATAACTTATAAACGAATGCTTAGATTTTTTTCATGTTTGGGGGATAATGCCTATTAATTAAGGGGCATAAAACAAGCGATAAGAATGTTCGAAAACTTGCACAGTGGCGGAGTGGAGGGGGTGCTCAACCACTTTCTTAAACAGAACTTCTACGCCAATGACTATTTTTAAAAAAAACTGTTATTTTCATTATCTACATACAGTTTAACAAAAATAATGTCCCTTCTTCTGTTTCGAAATTCTGAAAATGATAATGATTATGTAAAAATCGACTAAATTAAATGTTCAAATTGTGCACCGTTGGCTGCCTGACAGCAGCCAAGACGATTAATAAATTCTTTTTGGACATTATCAATAACTTCAGAAAGTATACGATGTATCTCGTGACGAATTCTTGCTTTTAAATCTTCTAAATTAACCGGTCTAGTAACGTATACTTTGCTTTTTAAGTATCCCCACAAGAAATAATCTAGGGGTGTCAAATCAGGCGGTCTGGCTGGCCACTCAATCGGCCCCCTTCTCCCTATCCAACGATTCGGGAACAGCTTATCTAAATAAGCACGGACAGGTGTTGCATAATGGGGAGGTGCACCATTTAGTCGATTAATTGATAAGAGAAATGACTCATAAGAACTTTTATCCTCATTTTTGACAATAAAATTTGCCCTCAAAATTGTGTAACAAGTTTTAAGAACACCTTGTATTATCAGTACTTTCATTATTTGTGATGTTAATGATCATTATTTTGTAAAATAGATATTAAAAGTGGATTCCCTTACTTTTCCATTATTCGTTTTGTTCTTCAAATTATCAGACTGCAGAAAAGAGGTTTTAATTGTTTTAAAAAAGAACCAAATTATAGGCATTGCAATACAAAACAGACAAAATTCTACAGGTGGTTCTCTGACTAAATAAAATAATTATAAATTTGTGAATTATATTTATTTCTCGATTTCAAAAATTCTATCAATATATCTTTCTGAATTGTGCTTATCTAATAATGCATTTTTTCCTCGAATCCTATTTCATTTTTGAAAACCCCATGATTTGTTGGAGATACGTTGATGATGTTTTTGTAATTTGGCCTTACAATTTTGACTATTTAAACAATTTTTTGCACTGTACATTGATAAAGAACAATCAATTAGGTAAGTTCACTTTACAAAGGAGAGAAATAAAAGAATAATATTATCTTTCCGAGATGTTTTATTAAAAAAAAGAAATAATGACAGATACAAACCACTGTTCAGATAAAACCAATATCATCACATAAATAAAAGAAGCCGTAGTGTTTTCTTTAAATGACGAAAGAAAATAAATTAAAAAAACGTTAGAGCATCCGCTTTCATATACGCCTTCTTTTTTTATCGAAACACCCTGTGTATAGTGCCGTCTGAATGACAAAAATTGTCTTAAATCCAGAATTTACTCCAGTTTAAATGTACCTTTAGAAAAAGTATTCCATTAGTTGTCTTGGATCGAGCCCGCAACTGCTGTAATTCAAAAATCCCGCACCAACGCCGCCCCATAAATCAACCCGGGGTCGGCGCGGGGTCACCACATATGCCGAAAACGTGTCCGAGTTGACCGTTTCCGAGTGCAGCGCATTATTAAATTAAGGCCAAGACGTCCGGAGAGGCTGTGTGAATGTAACAGTATTGGTCGCGACCGGCCATGAATCATTGATACCCTTCAGCTGGCTCTCATCAAGGACCTTATTTATTGCCCGCGGACGTCATCTGTTGCAGCTAAGAGGGTATTGCGTCAGTGAGAGGACTGGGACTTTTAACTAAGTGCCTGCTCGGTTTAAATTGGCCAATGATTAATCTGTCGTGCATTATACAGAGGAAAGGAATCGCCGGAGTTCGGGATATATTGCTTCTTACTCTGAAATAGGGGCGTTTCTAATTTTTTAACAATGCATTTCAAAAGATTTTTGTATATTATTTAATGATTTTTTAATATACTAATAAAGATAAATACTAATACTAGACAGAATAAAGACAAATACTAATACCAGACTAGAATAAAGATAAATACTAATACTAGATTAGAATAAATACAAATATCAATACTAGTACTAATACTAATAAAGGCAAATACTGGTACTAGTTCTAATAAGATGAATAGGAATACTAATAAGGACAATTACTAATACTAGACTAGAATAAAGACAAATACTAATGCTGGTACTAGTACTAATAAGGCGAATAGGAATACTAATAAAGACTAGTAAAGGCAAATACTGGTACTAAGAAAGGCTAATACTAGTAAATACCAGTACTAATAAAGACAAATACTAATACCTACTAGACTAGAATAAATACAAATACTGGTACTAAATGATGTGGAGTTTGTAGATCTTAATACTTTAGTTATTTTAGTCCCAATACGTATATGTGTCTGTTAAATATGTATAAGTGTACTGAAGCTGATGTTCATTTATTTTTTTTTGTATAATCTGCATGTCTGTCCGGAAATTTGTCGCATATTTGCTATATGTGAAATAGTGTACTTTAATAAAATAAACACAAAATAATTATTTTGTACTTATGTATTAACCTCTAGCTGGGTTTATATTGACATTTTGAAAAAATATATGACATCACATTATAAAACACCAAAAAGCTTTAGTGAAGTAGTGATCTAAAACCCCAAATTTCCAAGTCACAAGATGATAAAATTAGAAAAAATTATATTTTTTAAATATCTGTGAATATATTTTACGTAGAATTATGAAATTTGGCCTAGCGGTTTAACAAATTAAAGTCAAAAATTCGGTAGATATGTTAACCAGTGACCGAGAGAAAAAATCACGTAATTTGTATACATTAAGGTTGTTGGAAATTCCTATCCATTTGATTCCTAATTATATTTTATTTCAATTCCAATCTGTTCGCAAAAAAAGGAACTTTGAAGTTCTATGGCAATCCGTTTTTCGAAATTTTTAGCAAGAAGTTTGTGAAACGAATAGTTTTGAAGTTAATTTCGAATCGTTAAATTGCATAGTAAGCTAATTTAAATTTTAAAAAAGCAATAACGTGACAATTATTCGTTTTTCCAAAATAGAATATTCCTATTTTTTCATTCTATCTTAAAGGCATTAAACCATTCAAACAAATGTTCCATTTTTAAAACTAGCAAAAAAATGTATTAAAAGAAATATTTAGATTGAGGTTATGTAGCTCAATAACTCAATACTTAATCATATAACATTTCGAAAAAGTGTTATATGAACTTCTCACATTAAAATCATCCCCTGATTTCAGTGCTCAGAATTTTCAAATACCCTGTATAGAATTTAACTTAAAAAAATCCAATTGCCGATCTACCCGCATTATGTGTCACAAAAATGAATACTGTTAGGCCATCCTGTACAGGATGGCCATTAACTTTTTTGTTTTTAGAGTTATAAAAAAATGTGAAATACAAAAGTTGCCCGATTTTTTATGAATTTTTGGAAAATGATAGTAGAAAAATAAATGAAGTCCAAATAAAATGGCCGCGGATGTTAACTAACTTTGTTAATTTAAGTGGAACACCCTGTGTATTTTTCATATTGGCTAGAACGTTTCCTGTCGAGCCTAGTCATATAGGGTTTGTTGGGTCCATCTCTAACAATAAGCGACATACTATTAAGGGCGCCATATTCTTTAAATAGTGTTTTCCACAACTACAAATAATTTCAAACATTTAATAACTGAATAATGTAAAGCTTATCAAATAATAGGAATGTTATGTCATACCATCTGGGTATTTTCTAAGTAAAACGAATAAACAGGTGCAAAAAACGATCAAACCATCAAGGTTTTAGGTAGGTACTGAAATCTACGAAAATACTAACTTTTTTATATATAACTAAAACTCCTCATGTAAATATTCTTATAACATTTACTTGCTTAGTCCTACATATAAAATTGTTTACTTTTATTTATAAGTACGTGAAAATAATTCTTAAAATGTGGGGTTAAGATAACAGCAAACGCATGTTTTACAGACGCTTGTTTTTAGTTATTATTTTAATTGAGTAAATTTAAATAGTAACAATGAATAAACAGAACATCAAGGATTTTATTTTTGTGCTTACTTTTGTTCTGCACGTTTTACTTTTCAAGATTTCAGTACCTAAAAACGCCAGAAATTTGACTATTTCTCGGCCAGGAATATGGCCACCTTAAGAAAGAAAATACGGTTTTTTATTAAGAAAATAAGATATCTTGTAATTGTGATACCCCTTTCAGGGTTTTCTGCCTTTTTTCTAATTGCGTAAGGATTTACAGATTTAGTTGTAATATATTTTGACAGATCGGACATTGATATGATCCAAAATGCGTATAGGTATTTTAACTAAATCTTACTAATTAGGCCGCGATAAGCCTATTTACTCATGAACAATGTTATATAGTAGGTCGTGACAGTGACAGGTAATGTCATGACAAAATTGTTATTGTTTGACAGTTTGTATTATTATTTAATTAAAATGGGTTACACAGAAGTAGAAAATTGAAATATTAAAGGAATTAAAATATAGTAAAGTTCTTCTCCATATTTTATTTTAATTACAAATAATATTTCAATTTTCTACTTCTGTGTAACCCATTTTAATTAAATAATAATACAAACTGTCAATCAATAACAATGTTATTATGACATTATTAGCACTAGAAGTCATGCTAAATATGCCATCGCTGCATATAGTCGTGGAAAGAGAAGCGCGGCTAGCAGCATATCGACTCAGGAATAACAATGACTGGAGGGGTGGTTCCCACTCCAGGACCATAGACACATCTATGTCGGAACCAACTTTAGGGATGGTATCCGACAAGATGGTTCCAAGGTTTCACTTCCACAAGCCATTTGAGACTCGAATAGAGGATCAAAGCAAGTGGGAGGAAAGGTTTAATACCCTGGAAAGGTGGAGCCTAGTATGGTTTACAGATGGCTCCAAAATGACCAGAGGGACGGGTGCAGGAATATATGGACTCAGACCCAGATGGAGTGCAAGCTACAGTCTGGGGGAGTTCCCTACTGTATTCCAAGCAGAAATCTTCGCGATAATGGCGTGTCTGGCAGAGAATGTACGTAGAGGTTATAGACGTAAACTCATATATATATTCTCTGATAGTCAAGCTGCAATTAAAGCTTTAGCCGCACACAAGGTAAGTTCAAAACTGGTGTGGGACTGTTTACAAATGCTGACTGAACTGGCCACCAACAATACAGTCAGACTGTGTTGGGTGCCAGGGCACAAAGGCATTTGTGGAAATGAGAAAGCGGATGAACTTGCTAGGAAGGGATCCGAGACAGTGTTCATTGGCCCGGAGCCCTTCTGTGGCACATCTCCCAGTGTGGTCAGGCGGGCTCTGGGCAAATGGACAGAGACAGAACATAGGAAATACTGGACTTCAAGGCCAGGACATAGCCATTCTAAGGAGCTTATGGAGTATCCTTCGAAGGGAAGAGCGAATGAGCTACTGAGCTTGAATAGAATCCGGCTCAGGAGAGTGACAGGACTCATAACGGGACACTGTCACTTTAGGAAACATCTACATAAGCTAAAGCTTGTAGACAGTCCGGTCTGCCGAGGATGTGAATCGGCGGATGAAACTTCTCTGCATATCCTGGGCGAGTGCCCGGGATTTGCACGTAGCAGAATGGCGCTCCTTGGGAGACCCTATTTGGAACCCAAGGAACTGAGAGAAGTGTCAGCAAGAAAGCATTTGGACTTTGTAAAAAGGACAAATCTACTTGCTGAATAGGACTAGTAGTGGGACGCACAATAGGCCCAATTAGGCCGCAGTGCTATGGGACTTTTCAAGGACCAACCACTAGATGTAGATGAAGGATGATGAAGATGACATTATTACCAGCCACAGGGACCTACCATATAACATTGTCCTTGAGTAATTAGGCCTCTCACGGCCTAATTAGTGTAATTTAATTCATTTTGGACCGTATCAATGTCGGATATGTCAAAATATATTAAAACTAAATCTGTAAATCCTTACGTAATTGGAAAAAGGGCAGAAATGCCTGAAAGAGGTATGACAATTACAAAATGTCTTACCTTCTTTTCGTTTTTTACAATTATCTCGCTTATTGTTAGAGGTAGACGCAACAAACCATATATGACTATACTAGACAGGGAACGTTCTATCCAAATATGTAAAAATATACAGGGTGTTCTCTTTAAATGAACAAAGTTAACATCCGCGGCCATTTTGTTTGGACATCATTTGATTTTCTACTATCATTTTCGAAAACTTCATAAAAATTCGTGCAACTTTTGTATTTCACATTTTCTTATAACTCTTAAAACAAAAAAGTTAAAGGGGTGTCAAAACATAGTGAATCGCCCTGTACAAGAAAGAGGCACCAACTGAAGCGAACATTTACATGGGACTAACGACGTTCCATAACCGAAGAAGACACGTTTTCTGACGAAATTAGATCATTTATTTTGCATGGGCGTTAATTGCGGGAATACGTGGTTTCGATTTGTTCTAATGGGCCCATTTATTTTTATCTGCTAATCTAACCGGTGGGTTTTTTACGTCGGAGATGCTCGGTTCGCGAAAGGTTATAGGGTATTTGAGGCCGGAGCCCGAGGAGGCCGCCTTTTTGTCTGTTCGTTTGGGAAATCGTGACGATGTGATTCTCCCTCAGCGGTATAAATGGCTTCTCCTGTGTATTTAATGTCGGTGTCGACTGCAGAGGAATCGGTAGCCGTATCTTTTCTTTTTAACGATTGCCAATAAAAATAATAAAAGGTGTGTTAAGCTGTTTTCTCGTCGTTTACGGCGTGCTTCCACTCTTTTCTGTCACCTTTTTTTTATTTATTCCAAGGAACTTTTTAGGAATTATATTGTCTGAAAGTGACACAACCGTTGCCTTCTTATAACTGGACTCTTTACATTATAATAATATACAGGGTGTTCTCAAAGTTGAGCCATTTATTTTAACAGCTGGTAGAACTCGTAAAAAATGTCGATTTACCAAAAATTGTTTATATAAAAGTTGAGTTGAGGGTTGCTTTCGGTGTGCAGCAAAATAAAACGCTGCCAACGATAAACATAAAAGTATTTTTATTGAAAACAAAGTTTGTGAAAAAGTCGTGTTGTCGGAGCGGGCATTCGCTGGAGAGTCCTCGTGTGTGGAGTCGCGCGTAAGCATTGAGTGAGCATCTGGTCGCCGCCGCCAATCCGCCGTGGACCCTTCCTGGAACCCTGATGGTGCGTCCCGCCTTATCCTCGCAACTATTAGACCGGTCCGGGCGGCGTCAGGCTGGCGCTCTTGACGCAACACTCAAAATGGGTCACTTGCGAACATGTGTACCCACAGAGTTATAAAAATCATGTTCTACAAAAATTGTTCACAATTGTTCTACAAAAATTGTTCAACATTGTTACCATTTATGTTTTTACAACGCAGTGGTCGAAAATGACAATAAATCAGGTTTGTATTATGAAGTTTTAAAAAAATGAAAATGACCGTTCAACATTTACTGAGGCTACAGGCGCATATCTAAAATAGTCGAAGTTTTTGATAGATTCAATTTTTACTAATGGTGACGAAGCATCAACTACTTTAGTTTTAGTAATCCCACTAACCGCGGCATTGTACAATAACATGTACATATCTACCTCTGATCTGAAGCTTGGCATCGATCAATTTATTCGATACGTATTTAACGGCTGCCTAATGCCCTGTCGACCTGGCGTACCGGTGAACAATCCAGGTTTTTTACTGAGGGGCGCTGGCTGTCGTTTGTGCGTGTGTGTGTGTGTGAGTTTGATTGCTTTGCTTGGTCGAGTGTAGGGAACGTGTTTTTATAGCAGTCGGTAGCACTGTGTATAGAGCGGCACACGGATTGACCACATGTTTAACCTATTTTTGTTACTATAACACATATTGTCGCTTACTAAAATAATATAAATTACTATTGTTTATTTATTTGATTGCCGCCACGTTTCCGAAAAAAATTTTTATAATTATACTTAAAATCATAAATATCCCTCTATTTTATCAGTAATTACATGAGAAATTTGTAATTGGTAAAATTTACAATTTTGTTGTAAATTTGCTTTGTATATGCAGTGTGATACATTTTTACAAGTCATTTTCTATACAACGTATAGATGATCTCAATAATTTTTATTTAAAAATAAATGTACCTACTAGAATGTAACAAAATGGTAAACTAAATACCTATGAAATGTAAGGTAGGTATATAAAAACTAAATTATATTCTTTGTTTAAAATATTAAATTCGATCAGTAGGTAATTTCAAATTTACAAAATTTCAACAGAATGTCTTTAAAAAAAGTGGTTATTATAAGAATACACGTATATATTTTTTAAAGTGTAACTTTTACAACTTTTATCATGAAAACGAGAATTTTAATGAGAAACGATAAAATTTATTCACCAGGTGAAATTTGTGATTAACAGCTTGACTGATTTATTTTTAACATCCAGTATATTTTTTGTTAAAAGGGATATATTTAAGACTGTCGGTGACTTTTATTAAAAGTTTCATAAACCTTAGATGAAACTAATAAATACGTAAAATGCGAGATAAAATGTGTTGTTATACAAACTTGCTAAAAGCGCAATTACTTTCAAAATACAGAAAGTGTTAAAAATGAAAACCGTAGCAAAACATCTAAATACCATACTTACATATACAGGGTGATTCATTAACAATGGGAAATCTGGAACTTGAAGATACTACATGTGAAGTGACAATTGCATTCGAAAGTTGATAGTTTTGGAAATACAAGGTGTTGAAAGTTAAAATTTATTATTAATTTCACGTATTATCAAAATATAGTGTTCGTTAAATCCATTTTTCCCGAAAACAGATCGAAATACAGGAATGAAACAAAAATACATAATTAATGGAAAAATGATTGCTCTTTCAGATTTTGAATCTAGTTTTATATTAGGCATACAAGGTAAAAGTTATTAACTGAATATAGGTGAAATTGGTCGTATGTGGCGCCCTCTATGAGCAACGCTGAAATTACAACACTCATCTTATTTGTCGCTTAAAAAATATAGTTTCACAAATTTTCAAGTTCCTAACCTACATATTTTCAGAATAAAAAAACGAAAGAAAACACCCTGTATTTCCGAAAACTATCATGTTTCGCATAAAGCATATTAGTCCAATAGGTAGAAGAGCTTCGTCTTGACGCACAATTAAAAATGCAGAAGTCGCTAAAATGAACCACAGTATTTTTTTATTGAAAATATAAGTCTTCAATTTCAATCTCTGTAAGAATGTACGCTGTAGCAGTTAAATAGCCTGTGGAATTTTTTGGAAAAAAAAAAAATTTTGGGTTACAGAAGGTCGTAGAGCAACGTTTTTTTTAAATTCGCGTAAAAATACCATCAATCGATTCCTGTAATAGACACTATCGAGAAATGAAAATCGAAAAAGACATTCAAGGAAAACGCGACCAAAGAATTCTTACTTTTTTCAGTCATTTTTGAAGACTTAAAATGAATAAAAACGTTATAACTCCTTTTTACCATGAAAGTACAACTCTTAAGGAAAAAAATGAGTCCTGATTCGTTTTTCTACGACTATTCTCGAGCAAGAAGAGCCGATTTTCGAGATGACGTTTTTTTCGAAAAATCGATATAACTCGAAAAGTTTTTAATATTTTTTAATTTAAAAAAAGGCACTTTTTTGCTTGCTGAGGGCTACATTTACAGCAAGTAACAAGTTTTAAAACCTTAATTTGCAAGAGATACAGCAAAAACAAAAAAAGTCAATTTGACGGTTTTTTTCGATATATCTCCGAAAAGTAATACAGCAATCGATATATTTAAAAATACGAATCGATAGGTTCATTTATAGCTACAACTTTCTCATTTAACTTTTTTCGATTGGATTTCAAGTTTTTTTTTATTAGCGAAAAACCGTTTTTTTTTGTCTTTTATGAATATTTTAGGTTAACTTCGCCGTTTATGCTCCACAGGAAAAATACTATCTTTCTTATTTGTTTCTTGTATCACCACATTTTTTGTTTCCAGGTGGTATTTTTTGTAAATTTAACATTAGGCCGTGACAGATTGATTGGACTATATTTGCGCGAAAGGTCACCACTTCACTTGCAGTATCTTCGGCTTCCGAATTTCCCATTGTTAATGAATCACCCTGTACACCGTCCTAAGCTTATGGTTAGCCATGACGCCGAATCCCCGTCACTGTCACTGTCACCTGCCATGGGGTGGGCGAAAATTGTCGTACTTGCGAGAAATTAACAGTTACCCATACTCAAAATGTTGGTGTTACTACTTCCCTTGATATTCGGCACTTGTCTGCTGGCTATAACCCTCCTGCTGTTGCTGAGCGGAGATATAAGGAGATTCGGGGGCAACTTCAGCAAGAAACCTCCAAAAATCACCGAGCTGCCGATAATAACACCAGCGGGTCAAATAGTAAACTCCGTAGAGGACCTAGACATGCACTTGGAGTTCCTGAGGACTCAGCTGGAGGAAAAGCAGCAGGAACTGGAGACCTCCAAGAATAAATTGACGTCCACTGAAGAGAATTTGAAGAAGCTGACTGATACTTCCAGTGAGGTCAAGAAGTACTACATGAAGTTGAAGTCTGAGATCAACAGGTCCGAGAACGAATGCGGCGAATTGAAGACCCAAATCGATGACTACACGAACAGACAGCTAAGACTCAGGGAAGAGGTCAACGAGAATGTCAAGTATTACACTGATTTGTTAAGTAATATCGACGGCGCGACGATATCATCCAATGAAGACTATGAAATGGTGAAGAAGATTTAGAATAGTATTTAAATTTTGAATAAAAATTTTATAGTGTAGTACTTTAATCGGGATGGAGTAGATTTCAAAATTATATCTGCGTTGAAAACTGGTATGTAATAAAACAGTCATAAACGTAACCGCTTTTTATATGTATATATTCATATTGATAATAATTTTACACATTTTCAGACACATCAAAATTTAAATTACTACACATTATGTCAAATGCAGATAACTTAAAGAATAACGTAATATTTGGAATTATGTATAACCAAGGACGTCTGGGAAAAATACCACTTCTTATAATTAGATAAATTATAGTTACTTAGTAGGTCAAAGTTAAAAAGGAGCAGTAAAGGTGAACGTCGATTTTCTATAGTTGTGTTGCTGCAATTCAGTGAAAAATATGCACATTATGTTGACATTTTATTTATTACCTTTGCACAACGAGCAAAAGTGCAGAACTTTCATTACATATGGATAACTTTTTTTACAAAGTGTAATTTAAGTATAATAATTTTGTCTATGTTGTTTATTGATTATTGTTCCTTAAATCCCTACAGGGTGCCCGGAAGAGAACAGGCCATAATCCAAAGGTAGTTTTATTTTTATTAAAAAGTAAATCTATTTAAATTAAACCTTAGTTAAATTTTGGTTTCTTTATGATAACTGTAACTTTTTTAGATACAGGGTGTCTCACGGTGACGGCGCATTAAAAGTTTCCTTATTCCTAAAATTAACCGTTTTCGAGATATTTATTTTTTTTCTTCAAAAAAATTAAGAGACACAGTGACTAGCTTCAAACCATGTGTATTTTATAGTAAGAAAGATAAAGCAACAATATTTATAGAGGGAATATCTGGATCCCTAAGCTTCCCATCAATACTTTTAAAGTGGCTTAATTGCATACAAGGTGCTAGAAATTTAATGCCGAGTTTGCAAACGGTTGTAACAGATTTTCTAGATGATATACCGTTAGACCAACTAAGGAAGGGTTGGTATCAATTAGACGGGGCTCCACCTCACTGTCACAATCAAATCGAGCAACAGCACAACAGCTGACTGAAATGTTTGAAGGTAGATGGATGAGATGCCTAGGACTGTGGAATTGGCCAGTGAGGTCTCCCGACCTCACTCCATTATATTTTTATGTTTAGGGAGTAATAAAGCAAAAAGTTTATTCTACACCCGTTGCTTCAAAAGAGGATCTTATTCCTCGAATACGAAGAGCGTTCTATGAATTGCCAGAAGCTGAAATAGCAAATGGTGTTATCTCTAGAATCTACAAGTGCTTAGCTGTTAATGGGGGTCATATTGAACACTTATGACTTTTTTGTCATTTTTTTATCTTAGTGCATTATTATTATCAACATACATAATTAAAATTGTGTATTACTATGTATGAAGTAACTTTATTCTGCTCATTGGTAGAAAATTGGGAAATGTCTCATTAAAAACTATAAATGTTCTGCTTAGAATCCCATTGCAACGACTGTGAATAAATAATAATAAATAACTGGTTGTTTGTTTTGAGGTTTTGCTAAAAATTCCACAGCTATCCCAGCAAGAAATTACATGATTTTAGGTGATGACACAAAAAAATTGTAGATAACTTAAAAACTAGAAGAGATAGGTATAGGAAACCCTGATACTGTTCGAAAGAGAAGAAAATTGTGTATCGGAATATAGGAAAACATACAGGGTGTTCCATTTAAAAAAAACGACTTATGAAGGTTTGAAGTTAACTAAACTCGGCATTAAATTTCTAGCACCCTGTATGCAATTAAGCCACTTTGAAAGTATGGATGGGAAGCTTAGGGGTCTAGCTATCCCCCCCTATAAATATTGTTGCTTATTATAAAATACACATGGTTTGAAGCTAGTCACTGTTTCTCTCCATTTCTTTAGGAATAGGGAAACTTCATAAAAGTCCACCTAAAATCACACATAGAATCCAAAATTGCAACAATATTGCAATGTGTTCCATTTAAAATAAGCAAGTTGATGGCGACTTCCGGTATAACCGGAAGAGGTACGTGGACGCCATTATTTTACCCGTTTTTACCCGTTTACCCGAACATGCCCCAAAACCCGGTATCTCAAATTTTCAAAATTCAAATCGAAGTAGTCTCTGAAATAATTCTAATGGGCCGTCACCGTGAGACACCTTGTATATTAACGATATTTGGTATAGGCAAATTTTTGGAGTAGCCGAAGATGAATAAAAATTGTTTTGTTGATAGAGATTTTGAGAAAACGCAGAAATTTATGTAACGTCAATAGTCCAAGCATTCTGTCACGGATTAATGTTAAATTTGCAGAAATTATTACCTAGACAAAAAAAATATGACCGTATAGAAAATTAAATTTTAAATTGAGTTTCTTGTTCTTTAAACTCGATCCAATATGGCGAACATGGTTAAAAAAAATCGCAAAGTTGAAAAAAACGGTTTTTCTAAAATAACTAAAAAAATATAGCACGGATTGAAAAATTTTAAATGAGAAAGTTGTAGGTTTTAAAAAGATCTATCGACTGATTTTTTGAAAGTATCGATTGCTTTGTTACTTTTCGAGATATATCGAAAAAACCGTTAAAAATCTTCTCTTTTCTCTTCTTCTATAACTCGTTTACATTTACGTGCCCATATTTGCTATTTACTGCAAGCATAGCCCACGGCAAGCCAAAAAAGTACATTTTTGAAAAATTTAAAAATATTAATTATTTTTCGAGATATATCGATTTTTTGAAAAAAAGGCGCTCTCGAAAATTGGCTAGATCTTCTCAGCGGATAGCCCTACAGTAACGATTTTCGGTTTATTTTCTTCGTAAAGAGTTATATTATCATGCTGTTAAAAAATGTTGACGATTTTATTAATTTTAAGGATCAAAAAATGACTTTGAATAAGTTGCACTTTTTTGGGTATGTTTTTTTCAAATTACTATTTCAATTTTTATTTTATGAAAATGACTTTTAAAGAAAGAAAACTAAACATTTACGGGTCTATTTTGCTTCTAAGGCGAAAATGCTATAATATTCGTGTTTAGCTACCCCAGATTAAGTACAAAAAAATAATAAAAATTGAAATAGTTATTTGAAAAAAACATACCCAAAAAAAGTGCAACTTTTTCAGTCATTTTTTGATCCTTAAAATTAATAAAATCGTCAACATTTTTTAACAGCATGATAATATAACTCTTTACGAAGAAAATAAACCGAAAATCGTTACTGTAGGGCTATCCGCTGAGAAGATCTAGCCAATTTTCGAGAGCGCCTTTTTTTCAAAAAATCGATATATCTCGAAAAATAATTAATATTTTTAAATTTTTCAAAAATGTACTTTTTTGGCTTGCCGCGGGCTATGCTTGCAGTAAATAGCAAATATGGGCACGTAAATGTAAACGAGTTATAGAAGAAGAGAAAAGAGAAGATTTTTAACGGTTTTTTCGATATATCTCGAAAAGTAACAAAGCAATCGATACTTTCAAAAAATCAGTCGATAGATCTTTTTAAAACCTACAACTTTCTCATTTAAAATTTTTCAATCCGTGCTATATTTTTTTAGTTATTTTAGAAAAACCGTTTTTTTCAACTTTGCGATTTTTATTAACCATGTTCGCCATATTGGATCGAGTTTAAAGAACAAGAAACTCAATTTAAAATTTAATTTTCTATACGGTCATATTTTTTTTGTCCAGGTAATAATTTCTGTAAGCATTTCTCTATAATGCTTGGACTACAAGTAAACTTGTTGCTAACATGCATTATTACAGAGAAAAATAGATTTTAATTTTCAGCCACAGTTGTCAGTTCGAGAGTTGGATATTTGGAAGTATTCTAATATAGTTCAACTGTTGCTAAATGTCTAGCTGTGTATATTAAATACGTTTTACCACGTACACGGAACCATATTTTAAGACATTTCATTAGAAGCTGACGTTTGGCTCTAACATAGTCCTAATTCAGGCTCGATCTTTGCTCTATTAATCGCGTTGCTATAATATTTGAACATCGATGAATTGACGTCCGCTATTTTATTGTTGATATGCGTAGGAGAAGGCAGTAGAATTTTTTTTTCATTAGCAACATTTTTTTTAACAATTTGGGTCGAAAATCAGTTTTTGCAATATATTGGAAAACCTATTGATTTAAGAGAATAGTGTTAAACAGACGAAATATGCGCAATAAAAAGATAAATTGTTTAAAAGTTATTACAAAAAACATAAAATAAAACGTGGGAAAACATAATTTTTTAAATTATCCATAACTTGGTTGTTATTTGTTGGAATTATACAAATATGCCTAAAAGTTGTGTTTTATTGTTCCTCAAAACTGTGCGAAAGATGGGCGCTGTAGGTCCAATAGCTTTTGCAAAATTCAATTTTTTATCCCGTCAAGGCCAAAAATACATAACTTTAACCTTCTGTTTTTCCGAAAGTTATTAACAAAAAAGGGTTTAGAATCTTAAAATCTAACTTAGCTTTGTATTTAAATGGAACTTTGATGTATTGCTAGTGGCCCTTTTGATTTTTACAGAGGCACTGTGTTTTTTTGAAAAAAAAGTCGAACTCGGCTCTAAAAGGGTATGGAACATTTTTTTTATTTATTTCTATTGGTGTATCCAAGATCTCCACCAAAATTTAGCTCTGTCGAAATGTTCGTTAGTTGAAATGTCTATTTTGACCGGACTATTTGTTATTTAAAAATGAATTAACCATTATTTGGCTCCAAAACATTAATTTTCACATAATCTGGCGTTGGGAGGGACAGTGGAAATTCCAGGCCTTATGCTTTCCTGCAACTCTTCGATATTTTGCGGCCTATTTTTGTAGACTACATTTTTTTGTGACCCCACAGAAAAAAATCAAGCGGAATCATATCAGGACACCTAGCTGACCATTAAATTGCCCCTCTGCGTCCGATACATTTATCAAGAAAAGTTTCATCTAGATATGCCCATGCCACACGTCCAAAATGTGGAGGAGCCCCTTCATGTTGAAACCATATTGAATATATTCTTGCAAAAGTAATAAATTTTGTCCACAGGTCAAATTTCCGTTTATAAAATAGGGTCCATAGGACCCTATTTTATGTGTTCACCAATAATATCACACCAATACCTATAGTTTTGTTGCTTTAGGTGCCAATTTAGACAAAATGTAGATTCTTCAGCAAACAATATGTGGGTGACAAAGTTGACATTTTCGTTTAATTTATCCATAATAACTGTGCACAACTCGATTCTACGATCATAATCGTGTTCACACAATTCTTGTAACAAATGAATTTTATATGGATGTAGTTTTTCCCGTTTGCAAATTTTTTTAGTGGAATATCGACTCATGATGTGATTTAAAGCCCTCTGTTGTGTCAAATTTATTGGATTATTCACCATATCTAAACACGACATTCAAAGAATTTTCTTCATTTGTAACACTTACTGTTCTTCCACTTTCTCGTCGATCTGTAACGCCTCCAGTTTCATGAAAACACTGCAACGTTTTTGAAACGGTTGATTTAGAAATACGTTCCCGATCGGGATGCAAATCATGAAAAATATTCACTACTTCGTCACAACTTTGTCTTCTATCACCGTATCCATGATCATTAAAACTTCAATATTCTCGGTTTTAATTAAAGTGCAATTTTTGCGAGAAAATTATTCGCACTAAATGTATTTTTGACATGTGTTGTCAAGATAATCATTATTAGACAAAAGAACGACGCGGAGTTGTTATGAAGCTAGAAACTCTCAAAGGTAACTTGACGGACTAAAATATTTTTGTATAATTGATGATGATTAAATGATTTTCAAAGTTACGATATCTCGAAAACTGTTAAGTTTAGGTACATGATGTGCCATATGAATTTTGTTTAGAATTTCGAGAAAAATTGAAATATGGAATGATATACAGGGTGTTCTATTAAAGAAAAAGCAACTTTGTTTCGTTATGACGTTTTGACTGATTCCGTAATATTAATTTTTCTTTATTGTAATACAATCTAAAAAAAAAACCTAAAACATTATCTTACTTTTAGGAGATAATCGACTGTTTCTCTACACATCAGCGACCCTGTATATTTTTTAATTGATACTTGAAAACACACTTTATAGTGAACCACTTTGTGGCCAACGTTGGTTCATGAAATCCCAGGAATTACCTCTGAACCAACAAATCACCTTGTAATAGAAATTGTATACGTTATAGCAACGAATTAATTCGCTGGCAGAAACAAGCCGTATTTTGTGGCAGCGTACAGAGTAAACAAATTAATGCAACTTGACATCTCCGGCTACCTTTGAAATATCAGTGTTAAAATCTAGCGAAATATTCACATACTGGCGTGGCGTTTCCCGGTATTTAAATTAAAATCATTTTTCACCGTTCGTATAAATAATAACTTTACGGTCTCTAAAACATGGCATTTTATCGCGAGGTCTGATCAATGTTATAATATTTTATTAGCGCTGGAATAATTTGCGCTGGGAAACTAACAAGACGTTTCTTTTGCCGAGCCACGTGGGTGGTGATTATCTTAAAACTTCCTTTACTGAAAATTCTAACAAATATAAGAGTATTTCTTCATATCTTCTATTGTAAATCTGGATAAAACGAATGCACCATTCTTAAATCAGCTCAAAAAAATATAAGTTTTATTCTCACAAAATCTGATGTCATGATAACAACAAATAATGCATTTCAAAATAAATTCTAAATCGGGTGATCGATTCGTTTTCGAGGTATAAGCTGTATAAAAAATTTAAGATACTAAAATTTTTCTGACTTTTCACAATATATACAGGGTGTCCCTTAATTCGACTCTCAAAGGACCCTGCACAACCTTATGGGTTTGAGTTCATGATCAAAAGTGTTCATAGGCCCAAAGGCAATACATAATTGTTACATGATGCTATTTTTTAATTTTACTGGAAAATACTGTATTTTAGTACAATTTTTCAAGAGCAATCATTTTTTCAATTGTCACATTCTTTCATATTAAACATTTTCTAAGAGAGAAGAAAAATCATTTTTTACAAGCCATCTAGCTGCTACATCTTTATAAGTAACCAGAGTGAGACGTGTTTGTGTTAATTTTTACCAAGGGACACCCTGTAGATGGGTAGATGGGCAGTCGCTTTAAGGGACACCCTGGTGTCGAATTTTTGAGACTGAATGATAAGAGACTCTCGATATTTGGGTATATGTATTTTTATCTGAATTCAGATTTTTACTTAATTTGGTGAATCATTAGACTATTTCATTATTCTGTATCAAACGATTTCACACATATTTTAAAAAATATGACTTGTTGCAAATTTCAACATCTAATGCTGAAACACCCTGTATAATAATTAAACAAAGGAAAAGTATTTTCTGACAAATTTGAAAAACTCACCTGGACAATGTGGAGTGCTTGTCTTCTGGTTTGTGCGCATGTCCGTTCATATAAGCCCTAGTATTTCCATTAGCACCTACAACAAAAAAAAATTGTTTCCTGTTATTTTGACTATAATTACATACAATAGATATTAATATAATTACTCATTTTAATAAGCTTAACGCTCAGAAGCCAATGTCTGCAGAGGGGGCGGTATATTAATTTTTAATATACATTATTTTTTTAATAAATTCTATGAAATGACAAAGGGTATCAAATTTTCGACTAGAATTATTTTATTGGGGAATGAAATTGTCAAGAAAATCCGCAAAAATGTAGCACACAAGTTACGTTAAACATTATACAATACAATACTGTTTGTTTAAAAATATTGAAACGCGATATTTACATTCTTTGCCAGAGTATTACCTACAGTTTCAAAATTTTTTTGTCACGTTTTCAAATGTTGTAGGAAAGCTGGATACAATTAGTAGCAGGAATTTATTTGTGCTACAACTTTGTGGACTTTTCCGAGATCATCACTTGAATAACTAACATTTTTTTCGTTATTTGATTGGTAATTCAATGGCAAACTAAGGCTACAATTCACACAATGTACAAGTTTTGGATCGTGGATCTTTTATTTCTTACATTAAAGCATATGCAGGGTGACACGAATTGTATAAACCTGGTGACAGAACACCCAAAATAAACAAAAAAATCTTTTAAAGACTCGGAAAAATGATCTTGAGTTGATAAACAAATCTGTCAACCACTGCAAAATAGTGCCCCCAAAAATCTTTGAATTTCAACGCAGCTGAATGATTTGGAAATTAAATAAGCATTTGGTGTTTCTAAAGAAAAACATTTAATTCCATGAATTGAGCCATTTTTGAAAATTTATTATTTTTCTTAAATTTAAAGTAAACCTTCAACATAGTTGTACAAACTGAAAATAACTTCAAAACTATTCGTTTTACAAAAAAAATAAAAAATAAAATTGATTTGTTAGTAATATAATTTTAAATTTACTGGCACAGTAATTTAAAATTTAGGTGTCATTATTCCTAAGAAAATTTGAAGTTCCGAAGTTAACGGATTTTTTGAACATTCATAGTTATAATGTATTGAAAATTACATTACCCACTAAAAAAAAATTCTAAGTATTTTTTTGTGAAACGAATGGTTTTGGAGTTATTTTTCATTTATTTAACTGCATCGAAGGCTTATTTTAAATAAAAAAAAATATTACCCAGACAATTTTTTTCTTAGAAACACATCCAATTACTGAAATATTCACGGGCATTGAAATTATAGGGGATTTTATAGACGGTATCTCCAAATATCTCCGCCACTGGTCGAAAGATTTGTATCAACAAAATTGTAAATTTTTGCCCATAATTCGTTAAATCATTGTCACAAGTTTAACCAGTCTACTTCAAACATCTTAATAAAAATTTAAGAAAATAGTCACGTGTCACTTTTTTTAAATTTCAACACCGCATCACGAAAACAATGCAGGAATTTTTTTCTTATTTAATATACCTTCTTTTTCTAAACACAAAAATAACAAAGTTAACCAGGGATGACATTTATAACTAATCGCCTAGCAAACTACACTTTTTTGACGACTGCTAATGGAAAATAACAAGATGTGTTCTATTTGGATAATTCTGTCTCTAAGTTACTATTCAATTAATTCGCTTATTAATCACGTCGAATCCCGTTCTACGCTTCCTTATAGAAATATCAACAACCACCGTGTACATTAGATCTACACACATCCTACCATTAATTTTAATGAGAATAACACGTGTTGCGATATATCAATTATTATTCTAAATGACTGCACAGCTGCAGACTAATTCGCAGTTTTGAATAATAATTTGCAATAATCAGTGTGCCCGAGATTGATGATACAGTACGGAAAACTTACAGACGAATTCTTAACAGGTAGACACGAGAGTACCGGGTTGAGCAAATATTTTTTCTGTTAACGTGCGTGAAATGCTAATTTTGCGCTCACTGTGCACCATATTGTCGCGGGTTTGCTTTATTTTGACCCTTGTTAGGCATATTTTGCAACTTACAATTAGAGTCATGTCGTAGAACATGGCTTTATCCACCTTTATTTTCACGGGTAGTTGGTTTGAGATAGCGTCCAAGATTTTTTATATTGCCTTGTCTCTACTGCTGTTCAGTCACAGGCTGGCACGAATCTGGAGGCTTTCAACTGAGCCTAATTGCACTAATTATGTTTTATAGGAACTTCAAGTATGAGTACTCTCGTGTCTATTATCACTGTATTTTTGGATTTGCCAAAATCGGCGTTAACATTATGACATCTCATGTGAGTAGCTGAAATTTCGTATCTTCTAAGAGCTTGTGTAAGATAGTGCAAGAGATAGAGCAGTAAAAGTAAGCTTTGACGTTTGTGTGATCTATTTTGTTGTACAGAAATTCCCAAATATTGTGTAGAATAAGAATCCGAGTTTGCCTATTCCAAAAAACCATTACTGCTAAATTCAGGGGAACAACAAACATTCAAACAGAACGAAAAATTGCCCGTTTTTCGACATATTTTTCCCTGTAACATTGAAAGTAAGCCCTAAATATAAAAAAGCCATTCTTTATGTTTTGTTTATTTGACGATTTTCTATAAAGTTACAGCAAGTGTGAATCAAAAAAGTTGAATTTTGCATTAACAATGGGTGAAAAATAGTAGAAAATCATATGTACCTTTGGAGCAGTTTTTAAAATAAGTAAATATTTATAAATATTGATGAAACTTTGTGAACAAATAGTAAAACATAATGTCAATTCTACCCTAAAAATTTTGCAACGATCGATCGCGTGGTTTTCGATTGACACGATTGTTAATTAAGAAAATTTCAAAAAGTTTATCGCGTACGGTGAATTTAAATTAGAAAGAGCATATAATTTTTTTAGAGATACTTCTTATAATACACGGTGATCAATACTAAAAATACCTATTTTTACACTTTTATAACCATTTAGATCTTTCTCAAAACCAGTTGGAGGAGCGTTGATGGTTGTCAATTAAGAGCTCAAGTATATTTCTAAAGCAATTTGTACAATGCACTTAGGGTTTCTGTTCGAGACTTCTCGAAGCGAGAATTCCCGGGAAATCTGGCCTCGAGACGAGAAAAAAGTGTCGAGAAATCGAGAAATTTAAAAATCAAGCGCGTCTTAAGTTCTTGATTGGAGTTCGTTTCGTTCATGCGTTCAATTCGTTTCTCGACAAATAACTGAGCGGTTAAAGTGGTTTCTCGACTAGCTCATGATTTATGTATTTTAAGTTTTTAAGGCTTTAGTTTATTTTGACGATTCTTATTTTTTTAATGTACCTTGTTATAAGTCTGTGTGGAAATTTTATTATAAGCAGATACCCAATGTTGATGTTGATTCTGAAAATATTTAGTTCCTGTTCCTTTAGTTGATTATTTTATTTTTGTTTTGATAATTAAAAGATTGTGATTATAAGTGATAAATTATTAGGAAGAACGATTCTGTATCTTTAAATTAAAGCTTGTTTTTTTAAGATTTCTTCGGTTAAATTCCTTATTTACTATTTGTTTAATTAAAAGACCGCATGATTAATGATTATTAATAATTATTGGAAGAAAGCTACGATTCAAAAACATTGAAATAAACATAAGTATAATGAAAGTGTTTAATAAAAAACAAGTTAAAGGTTTTTAAGAAGAAGATACTCAAAGTTTAATTTAGTTTTGTTAGTAGAAGTAGAAACATATAAGTAATTAATAAAAATACTGAATAAATAATAAATGTTAATGATAATTGTTAAGTATAATAGCATGTTTATATTTCGCATTGCAATACCAAAATTATGACTTTTTTAAGTTTTAGAAATTTCTCGAAAATTCCCGGGAATTCCTAGTCGAGAATTCTCGAGACCCGAGAAAAAAAGTAGGCCGAGAAATCAGAAACCCTAAATGCACTGGAGTCGCAAAAGACATTTCTTTCTCAAGCAAATTGGAAATATCTTCTTTATCATTAAATTAAAAAAAATGTTATAAATTCCAAAAAAATCAATAGTGTTTGGGATGACGAGAAAGATACTTGAAAACTTAAAAATAAACTGATGCAAAAAATTAAAGGGTCAAAAGAATTTCCGAAATTTTTCCGTGATATTTGACAGACTGTATTTAGGTGAAAAATGGTCGTATCGGGAATTAAAAAAAAACATTTCAAAGCTCTAAGATTTTATTCTAAATACATTAGGTGAAAAATGAAAATTTATTTGAAATTTTTTTTAGAGGAGAAAAAGGGTGGTTTTGAAAAAACTGTTTTTAAGTGATTACAGACTGCACAAAAATTAATTAGAAATTTGTCTCAAAATTATTATCATTATTATTATTATTTAATTAAAAGTTGATGAACAGAAGCATAGCCGAATAGTGCTGGAAACAACTGGATTTAGTTTTCTTCAATGTCCGGAAGGTTTTCCAAAAAAAAAACAAAACTTAAAAAATTTTTCGAATTTTTTTTTTTATCAATTTAAACTTTATTTGCGGTAAAAATGTGAGAAAACCTCAAAAAAAATGTTCCCATTTTAATCATGATTATGAAGTGTTTAATCTCAAAAAACGTTCAAGAGTTTGACTGTTTGAAACAAAGAAACGATTCGCTAGATCGAGATTAAACTTCACAGGGTTCTTCTAGGTATATCGACTTGTAAAAGTCATGCATCAGTCATTTCGTGAATATTTCTAATTTAGCTGTCAATTTTCTAAAAAAACCTTAAATTACCCTTTTTTCCTGTTTTTTAAAATTCGTGTAAAAGATGAAAACATTTTTTTACCGAAAAGTTGCGGCAGCATGTCTTAGGGAATTTATTCCAGTTTTCGAAATTGCCCTTCAATTCTCTGTACGACCATTTATCGCCGAGATATCGATGATTGAAGACACAAGGAACCTTTTCCATTAAAAGTCCGATATTTAAAATGGTCGTATTGAAATTAAAAAAAAAAAAGGAAATTGAAGTTGAATAAACAAGCTATCTGGTCTATGTAACGGCTTAGCTGAAAAAAATGTTTATAAATTCGTGGAAAAAAAAATTAGCAAAATTTTTTTGTCTCGCTATTTCTTAGAATTATGATAACCGTAGCTTCTAAAAAATTTCGACCGAAAGATCTAAAGATCTTAGAGCTTGAAAATGATTTTTTTTTAATTTCTGATTCGACCATTTTTCACCTAAATACAGTCTATCAAAAATCACGGAAAAATTTCGGAAATTTATTTACCCTTTAATTTTTTGCATTAGTTTAGTACTTATAATATTTACAAGCACTACGACAAAATGTATATTAATTTTTTTTACGAACGCTCCTCTTGATAGCTCAGTCGATTCGATTTGACAAACGTTTATTTATTCAGTATTGTTGTGGTTTACATAGTGCTCTTATTACCGTGGTTTATTGTTTACATCAGCCTTACAAGTGTTTAAAATGGCGAATGCAGAATCAATAGACATCGTATTAATTTATGGTCATACAAGACAAAACACTTAATGTTTTTGGAGTAGGTATAGCAGCCAAATGCTGCGATCTTTAAAACAGTAAACAGTTAAACTCTGTTTAAACAAAACTTTAAAACAGAGGAACAAATTTTAAATATTGTGGAAGAAAATATAAGTACAACCCAAATCGTTGGAAATATGTCGAGTGACAGACTCGAATTCCATCCTGTTCAGCGTGTGCAAGCGGGTTATGTTCGTGGTTGCTACTACAAAATCCCTAATTTACACCTAATGGAAACTTGCAAGACCAGCGAGAGGAAGGAACATTTGTTTTGATTCGCCAAAACTGGATCAGACGTGCTTAAATGTGTTTGCGTGTCAGTGGACAAAATTGTGAACAGTTCTTGTACATCACGTACTATTTTTTTATTAAGAAACTAATTAACTTTTATTGTGGGAATTAATAACAATAATAAAAGCTATAATTCAGTTCGTTAAAATAAAATAGCCGTGATAAAACTCTACTTATTTATTTTTATTACCTCTTTAAAGTATTTTCCTTTTTTGTGCGTAAACTTTTTGTAGATACCGATTCACTGTGCGTGCATCGCGACAGGTCAGGTATTTAGTCGAGCAAATACCAGTGACGTGTAAATAAATGTATTTGATTGTTGTCTATTACAATTTTTTTACAATATGTATTTATATCGAATAATTGTACATTCCATTTTTTTTTAAATAAATTGTATGCAGGATTTCACTAAAAGGACAAAATTGTAACAAGGGCGTCCCCAAAGGGGGCAGTGGGGCAGTTGCCCGCCCCTTGAAATACGAAAAAATGCAAAAATTTTCTTAAGTTAAGAAAATATTATATTGAAAATTTTTAATAAAATACTTTATTTACTTAAACTTTAATCTTGAAAATTAATACATTACTTTATTTTTTAAAAAACAATTGTAATGAATTTGTATAAATATTTGTTTACAAAAGAATATAAAAACACAATTTTATATTAAAAAGTAATACATTTCCATATTTAAAAAATTTAGCTCTGGAATTTTAAATTAAAAAATATAAATAAATTTTTATTATTGGAATCAGAATAAAAGTTTAACAGTGCAACTAAAGCTATATGTAACTCACCAATTTTATATAGAGAGAATGAAAAACGTTTTTAATTTTGTAGGTTTACCCATAAGTTTAAGAAATTTATATATTTTCAATAATATTATAGCTTTAAACTTGAATTGTGAATGTTATTCGATCCTTAATTATCCTTATTTTTGACAACCATGAAGATTTTAATATCATACCATAATTTTCAAAAAATCCGAGAAAATTATGTTTTACCTAATTTTCTTCATAATTTTTTTAGTTATTTATATTTTTTTTATGTTTTTCTTGCATTAAAAAAGTTTTATTAAAAATATTTCTAAAAAAAATTAATTCACTGTACCTATTTCTACCTATATTTATATTTCTCCCATCCTCTCTCGTATCTTGCTCCCCCCTAGCCCATTGGCTGGTGACGCCCTTGAATTGTACAACATATTCCTAGGGCCAAAATATGTTTTAATCCAAGTTACTTTAGTCCTTTATAGTTTCCGAGAGTATTGAACTTACAATTTTATTTTTGATTTTCTTTAATAACTTCATTATTACTTGTAGTAAACACAAAAAACTTGGTATAGGGGAGTTTTCTGGCATGAGAAATTGAAATTTGGTCTCGAATTTGATATAAATTATTAGAAAGAGCCATTTATCATAACTTTTTTCAGCCCTGATAAAGTGAATGTTTAATAAAATATTATTTTTAGTAAAAATGTAAAGAAATATTACTTTTACTTTTCGGAGAAAATGGGAATCGAGGATATATCTAAGGAATCATGTGAAATGCATACCTACAAAAAAAGCTAACAAGAAAATCATCGAATTGCCGTATAAAGTGTACTTTGATTGCCCGCTCGTAACTGAAGGCGAAAATCTATAACCACTCTTGATATAAATAAGCGAGTTTCAGCAGTAATTTTCCCATATCGAGGAAATTTTATTTCTCGTGTCGACGGAGATGGTATCCAAGCAACGTCTTGTAATGGGACTGTAATGAAAAACATCTTGCGAGACCTGGGGCAGTTCCTAATGCCTCGTCTAAGAAGGATGTTACATTGTCGGGGGGTCCGGGAAATTGCCCAAAGTTTCAACCATGATATTCCGTTAACTTTTCTAATTAAACAATTTGTAAAAGATAATAAAAAGTTATTAGGTACAATCAAGGAAAAAAATTGTTTTAAAACGTATATTTTCCGAATATGTAAGAAAAAGTTGTCCTGCTAAGAAAAAATTGAATATAAATGTTCAGGAAAGTATGTTGTTGATTTTCATCCATTCGTATCAGGAAAAGCGTCTCTTGTTACTAGAAGGTGTCCCAAAAGAAACGCAGGATTTCATATGTGGAAAAAAGATTTTATTAATTAAAAAGTTTTTACTTGTTTTTAAAGAGCAGATATTTTAGAAAAAAATTGATCTGTATGAAATAGCTTAACACCTTTACAATAAAAAAGAAATGGATTGACCGACGAATTTGTGATACTCTGTATACAAACTGTATTCTACATTATTTTAGGTCGTGGCCAACTACAATTCCCATTTAAAAAAAAACACACACACACACACAAAACTACAGATCGTACAATATTTATTGAGATAGAATTCCAAGAAAAAAGCCAAGAAGGTTCTGTTATCGGAACTACTGTAACAATTTACCGTAGCAGACGCGTGCCTTGAAACTTTCCGCGTTATGAAGTTTTTGTTTTTATTAATTTTTTTATTTTATTTATTATTTAGAATATTTTAATTATATTTTGTTGTTTATTTGAATATTTTTGAGTATATTTTTAAATATATTTTTACCCTAGGCGCGAACAAGAACTTGTCTATTATTTGATTTTAGAGCTACCTCCTCATCAGGGTATGGTTTCCTCAGCTCAGTTGATTTATTTTAAATATAAGATTTTTGAGAAAATAAAAAATTCAACTTTGCATTTTACAAATAGATTATATTACAAATTCAAAATATTTGGACAATTTAACAAGTTTTATATTTCTTATACTTCTACGTTGTATCTACTAGCTATGATATTTTGTTATAGAAGGTGAAAATTTTGAATTATAGTCGACTTTGATACTTATGGAAAATTTAATTTAGAGCTATGAGTTTGGCTTATCATACGAATTCGTTTGGTGTGATATTTTTAATTGGTCAATTTTAGTGTGATATTTTTAATTGGCCAATTTTAAAGTAGAAAGTGCACGTTACACCTTTAAGTAATGCTTGGTTTTAGACATACCTTCCCGTTAACTAATTCTTTCTATGGCTGGTTCTGGCTTTCTGTGCGCTTCGTCGTCAGGATGGTCCAATACGTCTAATCTTCCATTGGTAGAAAGAGTTTGAATTTAACCTGCTGTTGTATTTGTCCACTGCACTTCACTAATTTATTTTTGATAAATTTATATTTTACACTTTCGGTTAATTAACATTCGTTCCCACTATATAAATTTCCAGTAAGTATTTGGTTCATTGTGAAAATTTGAACTAACGGAAAACTGCATACCTCTTGATAGATGGCGTATTACCTTGTGAATACTATTTGATGTTTCTAACCTGGTAGAGATGTTTTAAAATCTTATGAGCTTTGACCTTCATATGCGCAGAAACATAATTCCGACCGTCGCCTAAATTATTCTACGTCCTAAAAACATTACATCTACATCTATTATTCACAGTCTATCTCGAGTTCTCGTAGCGTAAACAAGCCTTTGATCCGATTACAATTATCAAAATAAAATGCCCTATTCTTTAATATTTTAATTTAAACAATAAAAATATATATAATGAACGTTTGCCAGTTGACTTTATTGATGCCCAAGCGCCTTAGTTCATGTCTACTTGTAATGATGCACATGGTCTAGTTCTGAGTCAATGTTTTCACAACGTGCTTATTAGAAGAATTATGGGGATACGCCACGCCTTTCGCGCATTTCGCGGCTCATGAGATATTAAAAGACCTCTAACTAATTTCACCATTTATTTACTTATTTTTGATTTTCATTTGTTTATTTTAGGCACAATTCGACGATGTGTACTATTTGGCAAATTATGAAAGACTGGCTACTACAAACCCTGTTTTACTTTTTATGAACTGATGACAAAAGAGTTTGTTAGTATGGAGACGTCATATTAAACTTTTGTGAAATTTTTAATTGAAAATTATGATTTGATGCATGTTTTTTGCAGCATGACTATTACATATTATGATTCTGCAGAATGTTCTCTAAATTTTGATGTCTGTATCTTTTTTCTACGTCCATTTTCAAACATTCCACAAATTTCACCTATTTTTATAAATTTTAATTAAACTGTGCTATCTAGATTAATTCTATGTTTCTAATATTGTTCCACGATATTGATATTTACTTATTTTCACTTTTCTGAACAGTTTTTATCTGTTGGAATTAACAATTAACTGAAATGTTTTTAGGCCCATCGTTTTCGACAACTTTTAATGTTTATACACTACTTGGAACGTAAATTGGGATTTGAATACAGTTTTTATGACTAGAAGGTATTTACACTACACGAATCATTTTACATCTTTGTATACTTTTTACAAAACAAATTTGACATAAAATCAATTTATGAGTTTGACATTCCGAAAATCGCTACATGAAGTTATATAAAGAACATTAATTTCGATTCCACATATACATATAGACTAAAGGTATGATAAATTTTAGTTTTAGTTTTAATTTATTGCATGAATTTTATTTATAAGTGCAACTCCTTCTTTCTCCGTCGATCAACTTGTCAAAAATTTTAACATTTTTTAAATTTCCTCAAACCAATGCTCCAATATGATATATAACTTTACAAAATTGTACTTTATTGTACCTTCCAACTTTTCTACAATATATAGTTGCCTTTTACGGCCTATTTAGTTAAAAAATTTACATTCTTTAATTTATTTTGACAGATCGATTTAATTCATTTAACTATTTTGCCTGTTTATACTAGAAACTTATTCTGTATCTAAATTTCTTCATATTTAATATTCCACATCACTATTGTCAGGTTTCCCTATTGTTTTTTTACGCGAATATGTCAAAATTTTAGAATTACGTTTTATTTTCTATCTATTTAACGTTTCAACTTCAAAATATCATAACAATATATGTATACAACGTGTCCCAAAAGTATGGAAACAGCACAATAACTTTCGAAAAATGCATTTTGAGGAAAAATCATTCAGACAAAAGATTTGGGATTTTTCCCTGGCTATTCAATGGTGACCCTAGATTTGACCTTGACCTTCGAGGTTATTTCAAGGTCAAGTTAAAATTTTCAAATGGGATGCCCTACTTTTGACCCCGGAAATAAAAAGAGCGGAAAATTTTACGTTCAAATATGTCCTTGACCATTTTCCAAGATGGCGGATCCAAGATGGCGGACGCGATTCCAAAAAATTAACCGATTTACGCCAAATTTGGTATAGGGGAGTTTTTGAGATCGCTGACTACGAATCTGAAATCTGTATTTGAGGAATTTTAGTCCAAGATGGCGGATCCAAGATGGCAGACGCGGTTCCAAAAAATTAACCGATTTACGCCAAATTTGGTATAGGGGGGTTTTTGGGGTCGCTGACTACGGATCTGAAACCTGTTTTTGAGGAATTTTAGTCCAAGATGGCGGATCCAAGATGGCGAACGCGATTTCAAAAATCAATCGATTTTTGCCAAAATTGATATAGTGCGGTTTTTGAAGGTGAAGGTCACGGTCAAATCAAGAGTCACCGTCATATTAATGACCATCAGAGGTCAAATTCGGAAAATGGCCAAGGACATATCTGAACGTAAAATTTTCCGCTCTCTTCATTTCCGGGGCCAAAAGTAAGGCATCCCATTCGAAAAAATTAACTTGACCTTGAAATAACCTTGAAGGTCAAGGTCAAATCTAGGGTCACCATTGAATAGCCAGGCAAAAATCCTAAATCTTTTGTCTGAATCATTTTTCCTCAAAATGCATTTTTCGAAAGTTATTGTGCTGTTTCCATACTTTTGGGACACCCTGTATAAGGTAAAGTAGATTTTTGGATGAAAATGTGCTTTTAATTCTTTTACACTACATCAGAGTACAAATCATAAACAAACTAGAAGATAATACAATACATAATAAGGAACATGTATTTAAGGACAGCCTCTAATCTGATAAATTTCCGAAATCGTCTTCATCACTAGAACTTTCACTATCAGAAATTGTTGGAATCTTCTACTACCATATCAACTCTAATCTCGTTTCTTCAACTTTAACAACAATGTTGTCATCATTATTCACTTCAAGCTACTACGGTGATCGCCATGCCGCCAATATCTTTCTACATTCGGTGTCGAATGCGGTTAATACCGAGAAAGTGACGCAGGGGTCTTCTTGAAATTCCAACTCGACAAAAATTAAAAATTAAGAAGTTATGTGAACGTTTATCTTCTCGTTTGCCCATATTTTTCTGATAAAAGGCAACGATCAATCGGAACACAGGCCCCCTAAGACAATAGTCGATCGCCATGGTCCCAACCGGGCACTTCAATTTCGCCGGACGGGGGAAAGTGAGCCGGTGGAATGCCCTTCGCGCATTCCCATGCTCGTCCCGGAGCGGCCGCGTCGCATTTGAATACAATTACGGCGCTATTAACCGTTCGCCGAGCTGAAAACTGACTCTAATACGTGTAAATGTGTAACGGATTTCATTGTTAACACTTCCGAGATAATACGAATGACCGACTCCCGCAATAAGTTAGCATAACTGCAACCTGAACTGTTCCTCCGCGCTCGGCCGCCGTTTTGCATATTGGCAGGCCTGTCGAGGCGCGCGTTTTGTCATGGCCTGGCTAGATAGACAATAGAGGAATAGGCAGTCCATACACCGACGGAATTTTGAATGGGTTAAATCCGCCGGATCTATCTGGTCGATTAAGGAGGTTTATCTGATTTGGAATTGACAAACAAATATTCATAAAAAAATTAATATAAGCTTATTAATATGAAGAAAATCCTCAAACAGAATTATGACTAGTTTGGATACCTAAGAGACGAGATATTAATATAATAATTTTTCACGATTTAGTACGAAGTCTTATGAGAATGCAGATTTTTTATCTTTCCACTTAGAATGCGCAACAATTGACGAACAGTTTCCACACCAACTTGTATAAATAGGAAACCGATATCTAAGGAACCGTGTGACAGCTCGTAGAAATCGATTAGGTACTTGTAAGACACATAATTTATAATAATTCTCCTTCAAACTGCTTCCGTTGACTAACTTATCCTCCATATGCGTGATAGCGGCAACGCCGCGGTCTCGACGTAACGTATTATTTGAAATTTGCAGGTGTCCAAGCAAACAGAATGATCGAACGCGAGCGAGCGAACGCCGAGACAAGCGAGCCAGCCAAGTGCAACGTTGACAAATCTAAAGGCTTACTACTTTAGTCACTAGCGAATCTACAGAAACTCTCGTTAGACTTTAGATGTACCTCCGTACCCGATAAACCTCGTTAATAGGGCATGCACACAGATTTACACGGCAGGTTTGGGGCAATCGCGGTTAAAAACTGCAATATTGGTACTACGCATCTGTCCCGAGACGTCGCGCAGTGGGATTTTTTGGGATATTTATAGACAAAATTCTTGTTACAAAAGAATTTTCATTCATTCGTAGCAATTTTTTTTTAAACATATGTACTTTAAGCAGGAATTGCGGAAATTTCGATATTCTTAGGCCCTAAATTATGTCATTTTATGTCTAATCACGCAATCCACGTATTTGAACGTTATTTCAATCATTATTAATATCTTTTTACATAGCTCATAAATAGTTTACTCATAATGTTCATCTAAGTACAAATGTACGAGTATTTAAAAAAAAATGCTACGATTGCATGAAAATTGTGGATTCTAGAGCTTTTTGTCCAAAAATATACGTAGAGTTGAAATACGTGAATTGCATGGTTAGGCATAAAATGACTTGCCATAATTTAGGGCTTAAGAATATCGAAATTTCTGCAATTCCTGCTTAAAGTACAGATGTTTACGACTATTTTAAAAGAAAATTTGCTACGATTGGAAGAAAATTCCTTTGTAACAAGAATTTTGTCCATAAATATACCGAAAAATCCCACTGTGGCGACGGTGAAGAAATTGGCAGCAAGGTGTTGTTAATGTTAATGGCAATGCCAACTATGTCATGTCCAATTTTAACGCATCTCCTTCGATTGCATTGATAGAAGCGTTATTATATACGAGGCCTGTTCAGAAAATAACCGAACTTCATTTTTTTAACTTTTTTTTATTAATTTTATGTCTTTGTTTCCTTCAAAGTACTTCTCTCTCTTATCCATAGAATTTCCCAGCAGTCATGGATAGTTTCCTTTCGGTACTCATAATTTCGGAAATAAGAAAAAATCCCCGTGTGCCAGGTCTGGCGAATAAGGAAGGTGAGGGAGGACAGTAATCTGATTTTGGTGCAAAACTAATGATTGACAAAGCTGAGTGTGCTGGCTGCTGATGCATTGTCGTGGTGCAAGAACCATTAGTTTTGCGCCATGTAACCGTTATAAAACACCTTGATAGTACACACGGTTCACTGTTTCACTTTGAGGCAAGAATTCAAAATTCACAATTGCACTACAGTTGAAAAAACAATTGAGCATCACTTTGACATTGCATCGAGAGTGACGTGCTTTTTTGAGGCGTGGAAATCCTTTGCCAATCCATTGCGCTGATTGAATTTTTGTCTCACTGTCGTAGCCGTAAACCCAGCTTTCGTCTCCCTTTATGATCCTTTGAATGAATGTTTCATCGTCATTAGATTGTTCAAGGAGTTGTTAACAAACATCCACACAGCTCTCTTTCTATTGTTCGGTCATCAAACTCGATGCATGCTCAATTTTTCCGTCAAAATTTCATGGCATGACCCAACTGAGATCCTAACCTCTTCTGCAAGTTCTCGGACAATCAATCGGCGATTTGCACGCACCAGATCATTGACTATCTGAACGTGGAAGTCTTCAGTTGAAATCTAATGCCTTCCTGGTCGAGGATCATCTTCAATTGACTGATGACCACTTTTAAATCGTGAAAACCATTCGTAACATTGCGTACGACCCAGAGCTAATATTATCTCCGTAAGTTTGTTTTAAACGTGGAAATGTTTCCTTGAAAGTGTTCCCCAGTTTCACGCAAAATTTTGTGCTGCATCGTTGTTCCATAAAATAGCACATTTCAAAGGTCATCGCAACACAATGCTGCCAACTTCATATCACTAAATATCTCCATCAGCGCGTAATTCAAAAAGTTAAATTATTTTAGATGTCAAAATCCGCTTCTCTTTCGATTGCGAAGTTAGAGGGTGTTTATAGCTATCCGCAAAAATTTAATGAGATGGTAGCCATAAATTTTCTTATAGTAACATGGTACTAGATTGTATCTATTAGAAACGAAGAAAATTCTCTCCTCAGATCTATCTTATTTCCCACCAAAATGTAAGTACTAATAAAGATTTGTAATAACCTGAAGTTCTCTGGTTCTGAAATTTGTAATAAATAATAATAACTGGGGTGTTACAATCTTATTAGAGACGTGACGTGACTTTATACTCTACAAATAACAACTATATTTAATTGAAGTTATTGGAAACTAAGTTGTAAAAAAAAATCAGTGTACCTATAATAAAAACTTTGAATCAAAGTAAAAAATTTACCAAAGACAAGTCCTTGGATAATTCAATTTTTATTATCGTAAGTAGGTACTTAATTAATCTTTACCTTTTCAGAGGTGCCAAAATGCCCAGATACAACAGCAACTAATCTACATTTCAGGCAAATGTGGAGAAAGCATAATTCCTCTTTAACAATATGTAGCCTTGTAAAATCATGAATCACGATTACATTGTTGCACTAAATAGGCTTGTCTCGGACTTTGATAATATTTAAAGTTATTGGATATCAGCAATTTGATTTTCTACAAAATAAGTACATATAAAGTGGACAACTAGTTCTACTAGTTCTAGTAGATGATTTCTTTTTTCTCTAATACCGCTGATAAACTTGTTAATAAACACAATAAACAAACATGCTCTTAACATATACAGGGTAATTCTGAACTTATCCAAAAAAATAAAATTTTGAATGTACAGAGGACTCTTACAAATACAATTTTGTAAAAAAAATCCAAGAAGGTAATTCGAAAATGATTTAAAACGGCACTGGAAACTGGTCCACTGTAAAACCTGACCTTGCGCAAGGCATAGCATGCAATCAGCGACCGGCAACATGAAAAAATGAATGGACAAAAAATATAAAAATTTCATAACACCTATTTTATATCAGTAGGTGCTTTTGTCGCTATTGTATTATTAATTAATAAAATTAATTTGTAGTTTTAATAAATAAATTAATTTGACACACCTAATGTTACAGCGACTGTCCAAAATACTGTCCACCGATGTGTAAACACATTTGGGTCCGTCTTATCCATTTTCTACGAACTAACATAAATCTTGCTTCCCCATAATATAAAATGCTTCAACATAACACAAATGCTGTATTAAAACAATATCTATCAACTTGAGTTGCTATACACGTAAGCCAGTTTTGACACTTGAAAAACTAATGTAAACACTATCGCAAAAACGTTAATAATAAAATCGAATTTCAGTATTCGGAATCACCTGGGGCCATGTGGAGAGAGGGCGTATTACGTACAACGCATATCGCGAATGACGCTAGAGACTACAGTAGCCCATCTCATTTGTTTGTAATTATCAAGCAGTGACTTCCACTTGTTTTCTATTTTTTTTTAATTAATTCGCGTAATTTTATCTGAAGGATAAAAAATTAACATCCAGTATACGTTGCGGAAGTTAGATATTACTTTAATTAAATCACTAATTAATACACTTGGCGCGGAGAACGAAGATTTATGCACGTCGTTTCCTAGAAATTTTGAACAGAACATGATCTGCAGCCATACTGTGTGCACTTCCGGATCTGAAGTGCAATTAGCACGTAACAATGCACCGGGTACAAGTTTCTAATTTTCATATAATGAGACTAAAACTAATGCTGAATACAGAGAGTAACTTGTCGGGGATTTATGGTCTTTCAGGTGAATGAAGCAAAAACAAAATATCGTCTAAAGTAATTTATTTGTGGCAGTTTCAGTTTTTCCCTTATTTATTTGGACAAAAAAAAATGAATCGAACAAACCATTACTCCATATCAGTGTATTTTTTTAATAATATAATAATTGAAAAGCATATCTTTTAAGACAGGTCAATAATAATTAGTTATTTTTTAGATTTTTAGATCGTTTAGATTGGTCATATTGTTTAGATTGTGTTAGATTGACAGATTGTTATTAGAAAGTATGTTGTTTACTCTGTCAATTCTGTTTGCAGTAAAATAAACGAAATTTGAAATTGTAATTACACTGTTTCCTTGCGAACGATTGCTCCTAATTTCGTTTATGAATGTGTAACAAAAGCCGGGACGCGTAGTAATTTATTTGTTAGTTCTCGGAACGGATGGACCAAAAAGTAAAATATTTCAGTCAACACTAATTATCGAAAGTTAAGGGCTCTCAAGTAGGTTTAGCGTCGTCCTTCGGAGAAATTTAGCAATATTTTTTAACAAGTTCCGTTAGACTGTCGGGGCCATGTGTTGAGCAGGTATAAAGAGAAAAACCGATATTTCAAATAACGGGAGAAATGCATTCCAAAGGACGTGGGAATTCCAAGAATAAGTTGTTAAAATGTTGTAAGGAAAAGAAAGTAATAGATCAAATAGCTGGTTTTTAGGCGGATTTTCCAAGTTATTAAGAATATATTAAATGAGATTGACTAATCCGTCCTGTATTGCTACACGGAGTCACTAGAGGAAGGCTAGAGTTACTTGTAAGTACAGTCAATTAGGTAATTATTAATGTTGTATAGTTATACCAAAGCGTCCCGATAATCAGGTTTCCGCGAATAAGATAAGAACAGAAACTTCTGGACCTAAGAAATGGGCGTGTCGAAGCGAGGTGTCGAATTCAGGAGAGATTCGAAAAACAGGCAGTTTTTCCTTAGGTTCCACATTAAGCAGTCGACTTAGTTTTAAAGTCTCGGATTAATTTAATAATGGAGAGTCATTCCAAATTTTGCTATGGATCGCGCATTTCCTGAATATCGGTACGTTGTCGCGTGTAAATAAATTAATTAATAATGTTGTTTGAGCCCGTTGTGGTGTTAGTCTGTTTGTTTGTTTTGTTTTTATTGTTATTAAAACCCTCCCTGGAAGTTTTGGTGTTTCCTTTTGTTTCTCTCAACATCAGTGTCACCACTGGATTACATTCTACGTAAGCAATAGAGGGTAAGCGCCTGAAATTCATTCTCTGAACATACAATGTTTCTAAGTTCCTACGTATTAATTAAAGTATAATGATAATTATAAACTCCCTTTCGAGAAGTTAATAGTAAACTCTTTTGTCACTTAATACCGTTATGATACTGGTCATAGCGGTAGATAGATAATTACAGAAATAACCCCTCAGGATACGAATGGAGTTAAAAAATAACTTTTAAACGATTTTTTATGCATTTACAAATTTAAATGCCTTTTTGTTGAAAACCCTAAAATTTTCGGGATCCATACATAACGATTCTGTCATATTTGTTTGTTATTTTTTAAATTGTTGGATACATTTATAGTCGGCCCGAATGACTACTTCCATACGTGACTCACAGTCTATACTAATAACGTACTAATTATTATTATTTACACCGCCTACTTGACGTACATAAACAGCGCAAAACTTAACTGTTACGTAACTCTAGAAGCGGAAGCAAGCACTTTCTTGAGGACGTGTCAGTAATTGATAAATAAAAAAACGACTCACTTTTTATCACGAGCCAATTGTCCTCCGAAAAATCGAACACCATATTCCTCTGCTTCCGATCACCTCGCTACCGTGTAGTTTACGTGAAACTAAGTGCGCCCTATGTCAAGAAATTGATAACGATGTTAATTATAATTGTAAATAATTATCGACTTTCCTGTGTCGCGAAAGTACGGGCGATCGAAAAATATGGTCAATGTTTATCAAGCGAGCACTGGCGGCTAATGGTGTTCGTGTGTTTTGATTGTTTTCGACGTTAAGTACACGATTAACAATTGAATTGAGTCCTTGGTCGGTCAAGAATTAGGACAATAAAATAAAATAAAAATTTTCAAATTGTGCAACTTACCTTGCTTGTAAGGATATTAAACAATTTGATTTTGGAAATTAACCATTTGGAAACAATTTTTTAATTGATACGTACTGCAGGAAACACCTACTCTGCGTACTAATGCTACGACCAGTATTGAATTATACCCACAATATCTAGTAAACATAGATAGAATCATTCATCAGCCGAACCCACCAGATATACCGGGGTGGAACTTATTAGTATTCACCAATATACCAGCTCATTTGGTTTTCTAACTACAGATATGGAGTGATTATAGATGAGATTTAAATAACAATGTTACATCTATACATGTATTGTATTTAATGTTTAGGTCTGCAAATGCCAAAACTGACAGAGAGCGACCAGCTACTTCACAGGTACATGAAACAAAGACCAGTATCGCTGGCCGCTCTCTTTTAATTTGATCGTTTGAAGACCTAGTCCTCGAATGGCAGCGACCACTGAAAAATGTAACAAGGCATGACTTCATAATAGTGAAAAATCAGTTATTTTCCTTTGTATTGTTTGTAGGAATCCTCGACAGTTGTCAGTGGTTGAACAATATCAGAGTTGGTTGCCATGTTTTAATGTTAGACTTTAAAAATAGCTCTAAGCCCTTAAATTGATTGAAACTGTCTCAACTTGGATTTTCGTTTCTTCTCTAAAAAGTCTTGGTCAAGATCTTCTCTTTCTCTCTCTCTCTCTCTCTCTCTCATTAGAATTCTGGTATTACTTAGGTCTATTGAAACAATCAAGGTGTGACGATTTTTGCAATAATTACAAGGCCATGATGAAGGCAGATACCAAAACTTAAATATTGATACAAAACACCGCACAAGAAAAAAACTATGTATAAGAAAAGATAGAAGTGATTGAATAACATCATGAACAAAACCAAAATGTAAACTGAGAACTAATTAAATACACTAAAAAAATTCACTCAAATTTCACTTAATTTTCACTCAATAATGTATCAATGTCTGTCTACACTCGATTGAGTGAAATTTTCACTCTATTAGTTTGAGTACAACTGAGTGAAACTATTGCATCAGAAATGAGTGAGTTTTACTGCTAATTATCAATTGAGCGACTTTTGACTCTATTCTGAGTAAACTAATTTAGAGTTGACTTTTTTCTAATATGATTTAAATTTAACTATTATTGAGTGATTTTTTACTCAGACTTAGCTTTTAATTAACTAAATATTGAGTGCAAAAATAAATCACTCATAAATGATTAATTAGGATGTACAGTGTGATGTACAGTGGAGTCACCTCGCCGGGCCTCCTCCTGTCCTGGCTGAGATCCGCCAACTGAGACCCGCCGCTGCCGGCTAAGGCCTGTCCTCCTGGCGATCACGCTTTTCTGGAGCATCTAACGGGCCCCTATCAAGTGTGGTCGAGATTACAGAGCAATATGTAAGTGGTGCCATCTTCACGGCGCCATTCAAATTACTAGAAATTAATACATTTAAATTCACTCGGTAATGAGGATATTTACTCTGATTTAGGTTCAAGTGCACTAAATACGAGTTTACGTGAAGAATTTATTTAAGGAACAAATGGAAACATCATTTTAAGAAAAGCGAAATGTTTATTCGTAAATAAAACGAAAACCACTGGGTTTAGGTATAGGGAAACTTTAACAAAATTACACTTACTTTTAGTGCAGAATGCGAATACGTTAAAAAATTAGAGGTTTCCATTTAAAAAGTTCGAGTTTTCCACATTTTCTGAACCTCATATTCGATTTTTTTTAATTCGATTTAAAATAAATTATATCTTCCTCTACAAAATGTCCAATTTGCACAAAAAAATAAACCTGTGTTTCCGGGAAAACTAAATGTTGCCGACAGTCTGCATCTGTCAATTTTTACTCAAAAATCAAAATATCTCGGAAACGGTCAATCCTAAGTAGGAAGTGTGCTCTTTCCAAAAATGCAATAATATACAGGGGGTTCCATTTAAAATAAGAAAGTTAGTATCGACTTCCGGTATAACCGGAAGTACGATGACCTTGAAAATATTTTAGCTTGGTAGGCCCCACGGTCCGTATTACACCAACACAATTTCAAAAAAATTCTTCTAGCGGTTTCCCAGATATCCATCGATGGATTTCGTGGTGGGACACCCTGTATATTTAGTATATGCTAAATATTTAGTAGAACGTTAACAAATTATACGGAAAAAGTAGTTTTTGTTAATTATCCTAAACCCGTAAGTTTCAAGAAAACTATCACCATTAAGGACGTAATTACAATACAAATAATGTTTTCATTTCTGTTTGCTTTTGCCGAAAGCTCGAATTTCTGTTCATCATCTCAATATTTCCAAGCAAGTAAAATTTTAAAATTACCATTCCTTCAGAGATCCTTACTCAAGACGACACATGACAATTTCTTCTTTACAAATTTAATTGGAACAATAAAATATTGCCCAGAGCTCCTTGTCGCAGTGTAAATGATTACAAATTGAGTTTAAACGTCCAACTTATCTGACAGAACAACATGTTTAGCCTTGTTCTTCGAATCACGAAGAACTTGTACGTTGTAAAATTGAAACATTTCCTTGGCTGTTGCTAGTGTTATATATTAATCCTTGGCTGTGGAACGTGCTCTAATAAACACAGAAAACGTCTATAAATGCTGCAAAGCTGATACAATAATCATTAATACGTAACGGTTCGTTTAAAATAATATATATTTGAATCGCCATATAACAGTAAGTACTGGATAATTAGTGAGTAAAGCAGCAGCGTTGCAGAGAGATTTCAGGGGGAAAATAATACTTACACCGGGCAAGTGCTTGATATACTGTTGCTGGTGGTCAATAATTAGATATTAGTCTAATATCTTCAAAACCAGAGCTAATTGACTTTGGACCTCGGATTCGAATTAAGCACACAAAAATTGTTTGGGAAAGTATATTAGTGCTGTGGTGTTAAAATCTTGTCAGCCTGTGTAATTTTTAGGAATTGAAGCTACACAAACAATGTCGGGTCACAGACAAAGTAGCTATCGTCACAGACCGCTACTGGAATAGGCCAGCAGTTTTAAATTTCCGAATTCCCGATGTGTGGTGGTGTACTCTACACCACCAGCAGAATTTTAGGAAAAATCAAATGCAGCGGCCCGCATTCCTACGCGTATCCTAGCAACATATAAACAACACTTTGGTAATGTTGTCAGGCATACTTATGGATTTGTTTTGTACACTTTTTTTAATCAATATATGTTTTTTACGTTACTGTATTTACTTAAATGTATGATGTAGGTATTGATAAAAATGTTTTTAAAGAATTAGCGAATATCTACAGGATGTCCCAAAAATATGGAAACAGCACAATAACTTTCGAAAAATGCATTTTGAGGAAAAATGATTCAGACAAAAGATTTAGGATTTTTCCCTGGCTATTCAATGGTGACCTTAGATTTGACCTTGACCTTGACCTTCAAGGTTATTTCAAGACCAAGTTAATTTTTTCAAATGGGATGCCCTACTTTTGACCCCGGAAATGAAAAGAGCGGAAAATTTTACGTTCAGATATGTCCTTGACCATTTTCCGAATCAAATCAAGGTCACGCATGGTTTGGCGCGCTGTCTTGAAAACAACGGGTTGCAAAAAACCTATAACTAACGTTATAGGATTTTTCCCTGGCTGTCTGACGGTGACCCTTGATTTGACCGTGACCTTTATCTTCAATAGCTTGATTTTTGAAATCGCGTCCGCCATCTTCGCTCCGCCATCTTGGACTAAAATTCCTCAAAAACAGATTTCAGATTCGTAGACAGCGACCCCGAAAAACCAAATTTCGCGTAAATCGGTTAATTTTTTGGAATCGCGTCCGCCATCTTGGAAAATGGTCAAGGACTATCTGAACGTAGAATTTTCCGCTCTTTTCATTTCCACGGTCAAAAGTAGGGCATCCCATTTGAAATAATAAATAACTTGACCTTGAAATAACCTTGAAGGTCAAGGTCAAATCTCAGGTCACCACTGAATAGCCAGGGAAAAATCCTAAATCTTTTGTATGAATTATTTTTCCTCAAAATGCATTTTTCGAAAGTTATTGTGCTGTTTCCATACTTTTGGGACACGTTGTATGTAGTTTCATATTGTGATATTCTGCAGCGGTGTGACAGTTACGTTATTTAATCATAATCTCGTTAATTAGCTACTATTTTCATGTTTTGGTATTAAAACACTGCAGAAAATATATTTCCAAATAAACAAAATTCGTAATGATATTTTAAACAGCTTGTAATAAAATTTTTTTAATATTTGATGACGATAAATTTATTTAATATCGGTGGGTTATTAGTACGTCGCGGAATGTAGGTACGGGTTCTTTTTTGTATTTTGACATCCACTTATAGGTTTAATAATTAAAAATTTTAAATACAAATGTTCAACTTTTCCTTTATATCTTTTGACATCAAAATTTGCTGACATAAAATATATTGTGAAATATACAAAATTTCAGAATGAATTTGAGAGCTAAACATCTACACAGATAAAGGAAAAGTTAAAATTAAAAAGAAGGATCAAATCCAACACTCGAGTTATATTAAATCTTAAATATTAAAAATTAAATCAAATTATATAAAACTAAAGATAATACACTATATGGATAATAAAGAATTAAAACTCAATCAGTAAATCATTATAAGGAATAAAAGATAAAATTTTGTAAAAAAAAATAATATAATTTAAAATGATCCGAACAAATGTCAAATTTAATAAACTTTTGAAAATTTAAACTATTAAATTTAAGGAATATAATGTAAAAATAGCATGAAAAGGTAGTAATTTGGCAGTCGTAGAAGTAATATGTAACATCTCCAGCCTAAAAACAAAGAAACAAAGTAAAATCACAGTTTTAAATGATAAACAACGTACCCGAATACAAGTATATAACCTAGTAGGACAAATTGGCATTTCTAAGTGATTAGTGAAGAAACCTGTAAAAATCTGTCAAAACCAAAATTCCCCAAAAGTGTAAAGTCAATTGTACAAATTCTCATTGTGTGTTTTTTAAAAAGCTAAAGACTACAGTGTTAAAAGTCAAGTGAAGTGTACAGAAGAATACCAGTGCCAGAATATTGTTAATATCGTATCAAATTGGAAGTCAACGCACAAATCTAAAAACATTAATTTAAAGTTTTTGAATTCTCCCATTCCAAGGTGATATAAAATAAATAATTAATTAGGTAAATTTATAGTTTTAATTCTAACTAGATTTATTTTATTTAGCATTTAACACAAATGTGATTTCCAAACAAAAGATAAGTTCCATGTGTCTTTAATTACATAATTGAATGCATTAAATTTATTTGGCAGTTATTATTTGGCAACAAAGCTACCACTAGAACTGTCGCCTATTACCAAGTAGAAGAGTTACCCGCTAAATTTTATTGCTGGAAGCCTGCGTCCTTTTCGGGTTGCCAATTTCCAGCATTTAACACGCAGTCTGTGGCGATAAGCTATATTGTCTGTGGTCGGGTATAAACAAATTAGTCTAAATTTGAAGTCCAGAAATCTGTATAAAACTAAACAAAAAACTAAGGTATTACTCATTTTTTTCACACTTTTTTTTAGTCTAATCACTGGTTATATAAGCTACGCTATCAAGTATACTCAAGGGTCTAATGATGCAGGTTTATCTACATCGGTTTTTCAGCCACACATGAAAAGAAACGAATAAATCTCCAATACCTACACTGAAATCTAAAGAATTCCACTAACGTTAACAATCCAAATGAAAAACAACACATCAATGTTATTATGCTAATGACTTTTTTATGACCGATATAAATAACGACTACATTTTTTTCGTTATATTAATTTTTTATGCGCTGGCATCCGAAGCTGTCTTTTATGGTCGCATTGTTACTGCCTCTATTCTATTTTTAAATCGGTTTGATGTATCAAACTGTCTTCTGTTATTGTTGTTGCCCACGCTCATACTTGTATGAATAGCTATGCTTCGTGAATAAAAACATATAAATCATGACAACGGTCGCGAGTGATTATGTAAGTGTGGTTGCGATAATTGTTATTGTTTTTGGCCTTGAAACTCACGGGATGTTAGGCGGCCCGTATGATCTCTTTGGCAGTGAATTCGAACTTTTTATCCTACATTCGCTTAAAATATCCGAATTATAAATGTGTTTCTGTTGATTTACCAAATTAAGATGGCTTTGTTGGTTTTTAGGGTAAATGAATACAGCAGTTAATAGTACAGCTGACGCGGTTTTGTGACACTTCGATGGTATGTCCATTCTTAATGACCAAAGATTTCGTTGAAGGTCGCCGAAGTTACCTGAAAAAGTGTGTCTACAATGATCAGAGGGTTTAGTTCAGGATTTTGCCGCCAGGTCTTACATTAATGTGTGTAAGTAATTACGCACAAAAGTGTGTCGACAATGAGGGATTAGTTTAGGATTTGACGTCCAGAATTGAATAGATGCGATTGTTGCATGTAATTTACGCAGAGTTTTTGAATTTTGCGACCAGCATTTATTGTAATGATACCAATGTAACCACACCTGAGCTAGGTGGGGTTGAAGAATCACGTGGTGATAAATTTAACTAAAGTTTCGTTTACCACACTGCGTAGTTTACTGTTGATAAAGTAACAGTGAAGAAAGAAAATGACTTGCAATATTCATAAGAGATGCTGTGAAGGATCTGCAGTTAGATATATTTTCAAACAGGATAGAAACTGAACATGAGAATCTATGAGTGAAGGGGCGTATAATGCATTAATTACAAGAGATCCACAAGTAAATATTTTATGTGAAGAATTTTTGAATTGGAGGGAAATGGTCGTAGAGAGAATAAAAAAAAGAAAATTGAAGCTTCAAGTTTCTAGTTTTCGGAACTGTAGCTTAAATTTTTTTTTAGCGTTATCGATTTTTAAGTAGGTAATCATAAAAAAACAACAAAACATTTTTTTCAAATTTTTGCTTGTCCATAAAAAGGTTTATGGACTTTTTTTTTGGTAATATCACAGAAAAACACTTTTAGATAATTTAATTACATACGATGATTTGTCGCCGAGTTATCGTCGATCAAAACAAACAGTTATTTTTGACTTTGGCAATCAATTACTCGGGAAATAATGAGCATACAGAAAATCCAAGCAGGGTTCTGGAAACTGCAAAGTAGTCAAAATTATTGGTTTTTCACAAATAAAATTTTTCTAAGTGAAAATGTTGGTTGGAGAAAAGATAAAAAATTGTATATTTAGGGATAACCTTGCAAATTGTAGATAAACTAAAGATATGGACTGTAACTTTTTAACCTCAAAGTGTCCTAAAGAAACCCTGGTAGTTTCAAAGCGCTGCGATGTTTTCTCTAGTGCCAGGAATTTTTAAATTTGTCGTTTTTGCTGAAAATCCATGTAACGAGTAATATTTCACTTTTATTAATTTTTTTAAGTTGAAAATGTTTTTTTTAAGAAATAATCACATTTTCTTCACTAAAAACGTTAATTATTGTAAAAAAAAATTAAAAAAAAAATGTTTGTCATTATTTTTGGGATATATCGTTTTTGGATTTAATAATGAAGTGTTTTGTTTGCGAGCATCAACGAGTAAAAAAAACTGTTGAATTAAAAACACAACTGTATATCAATCAATATGATAGGTAGTATACATTTTGACAAATTAATTTGACGTTTATACCAGAAATATATACGGAATGTTTTTGAAATGGTGTAAAAAATTCAGGTGGGTGATAGTACTCATAAAAATGGGAAAAAGCTCCTATAAGCAAATGCCTTAAAAGGGTAAACTTATAGAATCGAAACAGATTATAATGACTGCAAAAAGTGATGCACTGAAAAGAAAATTAAGAAAACATCTGAAAATGTGTCACTGGCTTATTATGAATGAATACAGGGTCGTGAAAGTGAAGCATCCAACATTGTAGCCAAGTCATTTTTACAAAAATGATTAATTTTTTTATATTCACACATGAACTAAAATCTAAAAGTTTCAGTGACATCCTGTATAACGATCGTTTCAGCAAATATACAGGGTGTTACAAATTAGTAGGCCAAGCCGTTAACTACATATTCTTTGGACTAAAATAATGGAACTTTTCATATGGCACTTTTCATTTCAGAGCTCCATTTTCAAAATACAAGGTGTCAATAAAAAATTTTAAAAATTATTTTTATTTATAGTTCCGGTGATTTTAGATATATTTGTTTGAAATTTGGCAAATATTTTTATCTTAAGTCACACCTTCTGTGTAATTCTGATATAAAAGATTCAAATGCGAATGGTGGAAAAGGGAGTTGTAGTACCTACCAACAGACCCCCAATTTTTTTTTGAGTATGCATACCTAAAGCTTCTTTAAATAGAGCGTTTTTTATCTACTTTGTTTCACTCTCATATGAATTTGATTTGGGGCTCGGTTTACGAGATATTGCAACCTCTTTAGATGTGTTAGGTTCGGCACAAATTAAATATCGCTAAGAATTAAATCATTTCAATTTTATGTATTCAGTAAATTGAAATAAACAAAACGGCACAATTAACAAGAAATAGTAAAAAGGGACAAAAATTTAGTTAAATTAAACTAAATGTTCAATATGTGTACCACCTTCCCGAATACATACTCGGGCTCTTTTAATGAGACACTAACAAATATTCTGGAATATATGTGGTTTCAGCCTAAATTGCTCACCACCATGTAGGTACAATTCGTCCCATTAGCTGCTGTTCAGTTAGTATTGGAACCATATAAAAGAAATCTTTCATAAATCCCCAGAAACTAAAGTCCAACGGGTTGAGGTCGGGGAAACGAGGTGGCCATTTAACAGGTGCAAACCGTCCCCTGCCAGTCCACCGATTAAGAAAGATTTCATTTACGTGGTTCTGAACATTTCGACCGTAATGACGAGGAGCACCGTCAAGTTGAAATTTTGACGAACCGCCAGAGGCTAATTATCAAGTAAGTCCATGAGAGCTTTGCAAAAAAAAATAAAAAAATTATTAGAATTTATACGGAGTGGTAAAGAAACAACAGTCACCTTTGCCCCGTTCGCGTTTTGGTATTTTAGACCAAAATACACAAAAAAAAGTGCCGACATAAGTTAAATATGTGCCAAATTGAAAACAAATATCTCTAATATCACCGGAGCTATCAATAAAAATCATTTTGAAAATTTTGACTTTGACACACTGTATTTTGAAAAATAGGACTCCGAAATGAAGAGTGGCATAAGAAAAGTCCCATTATTTTAGTCCAAAGAATATGTGGTTAACGGCTTGACTACTAATTTGTAACACCCTGTATATTCACGAAAGTGTATTCGTCTACGCAAGTGTGAAATACAATGTTTCAAATTGAAAACAATCACAACAACTTTTGATATAATTAAAAAACGGAAAGTTCATAAAGTTAATTTTATTTATTACACATATGTATACAGGGTGTTTCAGGTTTAATCTGGATAACTTCTTTGGTTTTCATGGGTTGCTATAAAGTTAAATGTCACGAATTTCATTGAATATCTGAGAAATAAGGCCAAATATCGAAAAAAAAAAGACGAAAAAGTTTTAAAATTAATGAGGCAAAGGTGGTGCCCAGCTGTTTTATTGAAATTAATTAATTTTTATAAAGTTTTGAAATAATGTAAGACGAGGGTAGCACACAAAATACACATCTAAGAGGGGTAGGTGGTTCAAACTTAAGAAGCTTATGCAAGATCATAAGGAGTGTTTGTGTTCCGAATTTCACCTCAATCGGATGAGTGGTTCAAAAGTTATGAGGGAAAAGCGGGAAAAAAAATTCTATTTCAACGCCCTCTATCTCCGAAACAATGCGATTTAGGAAATAAGTTTATATCATGAATGAACATTATTTTTACCTGTTCTATCGATTCCGGAAGTTATCCAGATTAAACCTTAATCACCCTGTATAATTTACGGGAACAGGTATTATTTCATCGTGGGGAAATATATTAAATATTAAATCAGACGTGTGTAGTAGAATCAAAGGAGCACCGTAAGAAGGAAAATGGTATTGTGATCTGGAGGCTGAAAAGGATATTGGGAACTGGAAGAAGCGATTTGTCTTCCATACTTGACAACTTCTTTGTTCATTTAAGGGAAAAATCCGCATTCGAGGATAACTGTTCCGATATATTTTCATGGATTTTTTTGCACAATATTTCAAAAGGGAAGTGAACAGGCAATATTTTCCTTCTAAATCACTTATTTGGCCATTCAAGCGTTAACTTTTATATTCCGCTTTTTTTAAGGCCTCTATTTTATTTGGAAATAAATTATTAATAAATTACAATGCTAAAATGTTTCAAATACAGGATAATTCAGTTACAAAAAGCTTGAGGGATACATATATGTGCCAATAAAAATAGAATCGATCATCAAAAAGATATTTACTAATTTCAATAATTTAAAAGTATCTTCTACTGCGTTTATTAAAACGTTTGTCTTCGTAGATTTCAACAACTTTCACATACAGCATTATTTCAAGAAATATAAAAAAATATAACTGGACACCTTCAATAATAATTGTTGAGAAAAACGTTACTCTTTGATGAAAACATACTGCATTATGCTAGATCACCATATTTCGAGATACGCATAGAAAAACGCACATCTACATAAAAAATATTTTAGTAATTGCAAAACATATATTATTAGAAGCGCTGCTAGTAAATATGATAATCAATACCTTAAAGTGATGAGTTAAATTATTAATAAACATGATATTCTAAACGACGTTGCTCAGATAGATAATACATACCAATTTAATTTCTTAGTTCATAACCAGAATAAGTTTTTTTATTATGCATTACTCTGTAGTATGTCTGGCGACCATGCATATGTCGAAATCTGAACGATGATATCTTAAAAAAAGCTACAACGCAAGATAATACGCAGCATATTATCTTTATAGTGCCCATTACAAGTCTGTAGTCTTCTTCCGTTATTATTTCATGTTCTAGTGACTTACTAATCTAACAAAATCGATAGACCACACATAAAAGTTTTCTAAGTAAAAATTATAAAACATAATTGTTTTTTCAAACATTTTTATACTTAACTGTGCATCCCTTAAACAATTTGTTCTCGTAGTTACATTAATTGTCAAGGCTTTCGACAAGGTCGATCACAAATTATTACTGTATAAATCCGATCATTTGAGTTTTCGTGGCAGCTTTCTCAGTTTCTTCGATCATATATTTCCCAACGAAAACATCATACAATAGTTTTAAACCTAATACTTTCAGCTACTTTTAGAGTACCTTAAGGATCCAATCTTGGGCCATTCCATTTAATTTTGTCTATTAATGATCCATCTTTAACACTAAAATAACTGTTTCAAAAACTTTTTGCAATGTAAGTAATATTGCTCTCTAAAATGTTGAATCTTGAATATTGTAGCAATATTTGATCCCTTATCTGAAGCATAGATATTTATTTATTGGAATCAGTTGAAGAGCGTTTTCTGAAATTTTATTCTTATCGATGGCTACTACTCAGCTAGGAAATATAATCATAATTTGTTCTTAGAAAGTTCAATATTCCGTCTTTATATACTAGAAAAGTGTTTGCCAGTTTGTCATTCTCTAGAATATTTAACAACTCTTCTAACTCATCATCCATATTAAATAGTGCTGACAAAAACCGGAAAAAAGTGAATCCGGCTAACCGGGTTCCGTAAAAACCGATTCAGATAAAACTTGTTAGCCGAATGGTGGTTACAACCGGATATTCTAAAACCGGTTATTCGAATAACCGAATAACCGGTTACTCGAGTAATGGCTAAAACCGGATATCTGAAAACCGGTTTTACTTGAATAATCGAATCTTTCGAAAATCGACAAACCAGTTTTTCGGTTTCGTAAAAATCCGGATTATCCGAAACCGGTTAACCGACTATTCAAAAAAACCGATTTCAGTTGTCAGCACTAATATTGACTAAGTTTGACATATGAGTTCCTAGATTGGAGTCATAGAATGACTACAATATAAGAACTAACATGGTTATGAAATCTTCTATATATATAACGTCGAACAATTTTAACAAAATCACCAGTTTAAAGACATTCTAAGAGTAGGATCTCGCCTTGTTGGTGATGTTTATTTACCATCTAATTCATGCTTATATCTTTACCTATACATATTTCTAAACAAACTGTTATTTTTAGTTGCACTGTGTAAGTTCACTGAATGTAATGCTGTATTATATGATTACTTATATTGTTTATGTTTTCTTAAATACTATGTTTTTTTCTGTCCCAAATATATGGTGAAGATTTCTGTTGTGCAATAAATGCATTACTTGACAGTGCCAACAACGACCAATATTAGTGATTAGTCGTTACATGGAGATTGTCTACAATGATGGACCGTAAAATAGACTTGTTTATGTATATTCGAATTAAGGAATCGATTGTAAAGCATGGTATATAAAAAAATAATATTCGGAAGTTGTATTTATTCCAATTTCCAAATGTGCAAAACTTGCGACAGATATGGTGCGAGCGGAATCCTCAATGAAATACTTCCATCTTTCTTCTTTAATACCATTTTTTAATTTAAAAGGAACATAGAACAGTGAGTTCGACAAACCAAATGTTTCCGAATAAAGAACAGCAGCACAGAAATTGAAACAGATCAAACCTGTCTCCTCCACTTTCACGCGAGCCAGAGAAAACAATGCATTACAATAATAACTGTATAGAAAACAAAACCTCGGCCAGAATTCGAGGCGTTAGCATACTTAAATCACAAAACAAAGTCTAACTGTCATACATTAACATAATTTATTGTATTAACCGGGAGAAAATGTTACAATGTGTGTTCGGGTTGTGTTATAAACTGTGTTGCATCAATTAAACGCAGCGAGAGGTGCTAAAATCTAGTAGGCGACAATGAAAACGTTTCAATGACAACATCGAATCGGCACCGACAAATATTGTCATTGTTTCGCATTAGCGACGTGTCGCAATTATTGACGGAGCGTTAATTGAATATTAATACAAATCCGGGGGAGAATTAATAACTTCTGAGTGATTTCCGAATATACGGCTAACTTTGTATGGAAAGGATTACTCGAACGGAACAGATGTTGATGGAAAACGCAGCACCGGGTGATTCGTGTTGGGTTAATTGAATGCCGACGCAACGTATTTAATACGGGACGAAGGAGGCACATATTATAATGATGCATTAAACATATAAATACTGATGATACAATCGGAACCAGAATGCCTACCAATTTATTAAGAACCTACCATCCGACATCTGGAAGGTATGTCCCGATGTTCTTCAAATAGTTTTGTGCAAAACCGTACTTATCTTATCAACTTCGACGTCACCTATTACATGGGTGTTGTATAATAATGAAAACGTAGTATTGACCGTTGGTAGAATGAAGTGCAAAAACAAGCGCTTATAGTTGGGGAATTCTGGAAGGAAGCCAAAATAGTTGAAGTGAGAACAGTGTGGACATGGGAGCAAGACGATCGGCGGGCAGTGTGGCAAAATAGTGAAAAATTAAGTGTTTAACCGGAATTAATTAACAGGTAATTATTCTCTAAGTACTTTGTTGTTAATTGTTCTATGTAATCTCATGATTGTGATGATAATAGATGTTTCATGATAATAATTCTGTATATGTTTAGCCTTCATTGTCTTATGCTCAGGGGCGTATATTTTTGTAACGTAAAATTGTTACAATTATTATAAACGATTGCTCATTATTTATTTCATGTTAAAATATATATACTGTCGTGACTGCCCAGATATTGCAATAACGACTCCTTTGTTTCACATCTAACTGGTTTTTGTCATGATTACGTTGTTCGAAAAACAAGTAAGAAAGCATTTCTTGTGCTCACTTTATGTCAAGACGCATATAAGAGCCTTGTTGAATTTACTAACATTTTCGCCCGTGAGGAACGAATCTGTAAAAAACGAATTGCTAAAATAGATCTTCCGAAATCTCAACTGTAGCTGGATTGCCTCCCGACTGGACTCCAGTACCTTCCGGCCCTGCCGGCTAACTAACACCAAACCTCTTCAGTTTTACTTGGAAGTGTGTATGTCTAATTTGAGTGAGATAACATTTAGTGAGAAATTAAATAAGTCAGGTCTTAATTATCATTAACAAAGGATATTAATTTATGCATTTTGTTAGTGGTTGTTTTGTATTTATATTTGGGTAGTTAGAGTAACGATCGTGGGTTTCTCTGCCATTCTCTTTCCCCGCAAGAGCTCTAGGTGAGCCTGGCACTCTCATTTTAAGTTAAATGGTTGTTAATGTTTTTGTTGTTCTTTCTATTCGTCCTATGTTTAATTTGAAGACTATTGTACGTAAATAATAAAGTTAGGTGTATTTACTCTGCTTTTGTTTTATAAAATTAAACCATACTTCCCCACTTTAAAGTTAGTAACCAGCGCCTTCCGGTCAATAAAAAATGGATGTATACAACGTAGGGATTCTTTATGACGATCACATATTTTTGGCCACAACTACGTTTATATATTTTTTTTTCGATCGAACCCGGGGTTGTTATACTACAGTTTGATCTCATCTAAACAACACAGCTTTGTCCTCGTTTTTTCATTCCAACCAAGACAAGTACATTTTGGATAATACGAAATGAAGGTTAAAGATAAAGTTTGACAATAGCAACGTTACAACTAAAAATGAAATACGGACGGACAACATAAAGGGCGGACAAGTGCATTCTGATAATCAAGTGTATCATTTCCGAGTTAATATAAGAAAAAATGTTTCTATGAACATACTCCTAAGCTTAGTTTCCGAGTTACATGATGTTAAAATTGATTTTTGTCTATGTAACAGGAACCGGAAGAGATAATTTATTGAAAGGAAGAAGGTCAATTAGGCCGGTTTTTGGTCCCCTTCATTTTTGGCCAAAAAAAAAGAGAAAAAACATTTTTTTTACTATTTATATCCAATAATTAATACTCAAACGGGACCTCTCCCCCTCCTTCCTAGTCAGGATTGAGGTCAATTAGAGATCAAATTGAGAAAAAGTTCAATAAATCAAAGGATCTCTGAGTTTAGGTTTTTTTGGATCGCCGACTCCGAATCGGAGGTTAGTTTGTCTGTATCAGGCCATTTTAAGGTTGTTTCAAGGTCATTCCAAGGTCAAATTGAGAAAGTCGAGCAATCAAGTCCCACCACCTGTTATAGAGGATTATGGGGTCGCTGGGATAGAATAGGAGGTTAGTTAGTCTATATCAGGTCATGTAAAGGTCGTCGCAAGGGAATTTCAAGGTCATTTTAAGGTCAAAATGAGAAAAAGCCGAGCAATCAAGTCCGACCTCATGTCATACAGAATTTTAGGGTCGCTGAGTTCGAATCCGTGGTCAGTTTGTCTGTATCAGGTTATTTGAAGGTCATCTCAAGGTTATTACAAGGTCAAATTGAGAAAAACCAAGCAATTAAGTCTAACCGTCTGTTATTTGGAGTTGCTGAGTTCAGTCAGTGCAGTGTTTGGTTTCCAACAAGATTCGGTGAAATAAAACGAGGTCCAAAATCGCCTCTCACTAATACTACCAGAAAAAATCAATTTTTTCAAATTAACCTTATAAATGGACCTTGGATTCATATCCATAGACTTCAAATACGGTAATCGATTCCTCGTTTTTTTTTTTTTGGTTTGACCTTTAAATGAACTTGAAGTAACCCTCAAATGACCTCATGCACACAAACTGACTTCGGATTCGAACTCAGCTGTTCCAAAAAGCTATATAACGGTCGGTTAGACTTAATTGCTTAGTTTTTTCAATTTGACCGTGAAATGGCCTTAAGACGACCTTTAAATGACCTGATGCAGACAAACTAACCTCGGATTCTAACCCAGCGACCCCAAAATGTTGTATAACAGGTGGTAGGACTTCATTGCTAGGCTTTTTCTCAATTTGACCTTGAAATGACCTTGAAACAACCTTAAAATGATCTGATACAGAGAAACTAACCCCCAATTCGGACTCAGCGACCCAAAATAACCTATATTCCGAGATTCTTTGATTTAATGTACTTTGTCTCAATCTGACCTCTAACTTTGACCCTGACTAGGAAGGATTAGTTATTGGATATAAAAAATAATTAAAAAAAAAATCTTTTTTTCGTTCATTTTGTCCTAAAAAAATTATTTTTTTTTAAGGACAAAATGAAGGGAGCCGAAAACCGACCTAATTGACCCTCCCCTTTTGATATGTTATGAAATTAAGTTTCTTATATCGAAGGAGGCTCTGAAAATTAAGAATAGCGTTTATTTTTATCTTAAGTAAACAGTGATTTTTTCTCATTTTGCAAAAGCTGTTTAATTTGCTGATTTAAAGTAGGTGTTATAAAATTTTATTTATTTCTTTCTTTGGGAAAAAAATTCTTTCAATTTTTTGTCCGTCTATTTTTTATTACACTTTGCCGCCATGGCGGTCGCCGATTGCATGCTTTACCTTGCGCAAGGTCAAGTATTACAGTGGATCAGTTTCCAGTGCCGTGCAGAAGTGTATTTTTAAATCATTTTCGAACTATCTTTTTGATTTTTTTTTACAAAATTGTATTTTTGTGTCATCCTGTATACTGTTGAACCAAGGACTGTATAATCAAAAGCGCAAATTCCCCCTATCGGACCGTGGCCCCGCGCTCCCGTCGCCCCCTCAAACAATCGGAACAAACGTAAAAACGCCAGCACTTCAATCGCCCTTACCTTACCCTAATGCTAATCCCCACATACCGATAAATATTCATTCGTTTAGGCGCAACAGAATTAGCAACACAATAAATCCAGGCCCGCCGCGGAACATTATTCATTCGACGGCCGGAGAACAAGGCCCCATTGTGCCGGCCGTCGCTCAGTCCCATCCGCGTTTAATCGCCGGCTACACGTGCGCCTCCCACTTCAATCTAGCCGTGTAATATTATGTAAATGCGGCCGGCGCGGCATTAATAAATATCTTAATTCGAGCAGGCTTTGATCCGAGTCGGCCCGCAAGGGCGATCCGCGCGGCGGAGCAGGTGGCCGTGGTAATGGGGACTCCGGCGGCTTTTGTTTCACGCCGGTTAATTAAACGGGTAGCGGCGAGAGGTGGTGAGGGGTGCCTTCCATCCTGAGAGAGTTTTGAGTTTTGTGAAGTTATCTGTTATCACAGCATATGTAAACCCCCATGTCATTTCGTTGTCAGCATTTTGATCTCACTCGGTAGTTTTCGGTGCCCTTATATAGAGAAGCACCTGTTAGGGGCGTATATACCGAGCGTGGACCATTGAAGGATACTGGATACCTATAATTAATTTTTAATAAACAAAACTCTTACTGTGCTCACAAGTCAGGGTCTGGCTGTCGTCAGGAGCGACCTCTGGCACTTAAGCTAAGCTCAGGACCTTTTTCCGAAAATAAAAGAAACACACATGAGTACCCAAGCATACCCTCACCTTAAGCATAACAACTTAAATCAATTACTACTGTTTAGATATACTTTTCTCAAATTGCTGCAGCTAACTCTACTCAAAACATCTTTTACTGATATGGCCAATTCATTCAACTATTTATCAAATATCAGGCTAACAATGCAAACCGACCAAACCACCTCTGCACAACCAACATTGGCTGAAAAACAATAGCACTGAGATAGTTCATGGCCAGACCATCCGTACCGGAGCCAGACTGTATCACCGCAGCTAACAGCCTCCTAAGGTACCCTCCGTGTCACCGCAGCTAACGGTTCGGACTGTATCACCGCAGCTAACAGCCCTAGGATACCCCGCTCATGGCCAGACGCGTCCAATTCCAGAACCAGACTGTATCACCGCAGCTAACAGCCTCTGAGATATCTCCCGTGTCACCGCAGCTAACGGACGGACTGTATCACCGCAGCTAACAGCCCTAAGATATCTCCATACCTCAGAACTAGACCGTATCACCGCAGCTAACGGCCCTTCACAACAACTCTCAACAAAACAATAATAGGCAGGTCTGGTCAAGCAAACATTGCTACCAATTTCCACATATGATTCATTTCAACAGTACAGAATACTTAATTAACAATTAGTAAGCATGCTAAGATACTCAGTGATAA